>NC_089779.1:22175322-22200322 GCF_040412425.1 Macrobrachium rosenbergii
ATTAACAAAGAGACGGGTTTAAGTTCCATCCAGGAAGTTAGGTTAACGATGTTTATGCCAGAATCAATCGAATGTCTTAGGGATATAAGGGACAACGACAAAAGAATATGGCGAAGCGTCAGTTGCTGATCTCGCCCTCTGAAATCGTTCTAGAGAGTTGTAAAAGATGAGGGTAGCGACATCGCCCTAGAAATTACTGCAACATGCCCTAAGCCCAGGAGGTTGTCATGAAATGCGGTGGATCTTGAGGGCCATCAAGAAAATGGAGAGAGGAAAACACGTTTAAACAGCTGCTTTATAGAATGGAAACATGGAAGACAGGTGAAGTGTATAAGTACATTTCACAGGAAATTTGAGATGCAAGAACGCGAGTAACTAATGATGGTGTGTGAGTGTGATCTGCTTAGATGGGCTAATGGCTTTTAGTTTTCTGTAAAAGAAAACTATGAGATGGCTATTTGTCTGTCCGTTCGCACTTTTTCTGTCCGCCCTCAGATCTTAAAAACTACTTAGGCTAGAGGGCTGCAAATTGGTATGTTGATCATCCATCCTTCAATCGTCGAACATACCAAATTGCAACCCTCTAGCCTCAGTAGTGTTTATTTTACTTAAGGTTAAAGTTAGCCATGATCGAGCGTCTGGCACCGCTAAGGGTACCAACAACACATGCCACCACCGGACCGTGGCTGAAAGTTTCATGGGTAGCGGCTGAGAGTTTCATGGGTCATGGCTGAGAGTTGCATATAGCATGATACGCTGTAAAAAAAAAAACTCGAATGCGCCGAAGGCACTTCTGCGCATTTTTTACTTGATCGCCGCTAATTTCCAGACCCTTTACTACAGCAGTGATCGTCACACCAGTTCACGAGGGACTTACTGACGCATTCGTAGCTACCGACCGTCAAGAGAAGCATTCTTTCGATGGCAGTTCAATTTGCCGCGTCGCAAAAATTACCAATTTTTGTCGCATCTCTAATTCCCAGGGATGGTCCGCTCTCACAATATCTGACAAAACAAAGAGCCACAGTTTTTTCCAGCCTCGTGAATGTGGTCAAAGTGAAGGAATGGATTTCTTTTCTCTGAGGCCTTTTGATCCCTTCCAAGAACTTTTGAACAGAAGTGGAAAAGGAAATTCGATAAATTAGAAGTGATGGACGCACTTAAGTGTGCGTGTATCTTTGTGTGCACGTGTGTGTGTGTGTGTGTGTGTGTGTGTGAGAGTGAGAGAGAGAGAGAGAGAGAGAGAGAGAGAGAGAGAGAGAGAGCATTCATGATTCTTTTCATTATTACCCTCATTGTTAAACTTGTTAAATTTAGTCTTGTGATAATCGTTAGTATTCATTATAAATAACAGTACAAGCGACCAAATCAGGACGTAAAAGATAAAAAATCAATCATCAAACATATAAAGGCCGTGATATTTGGAACTTATATCTATACCATAATCATATTCAGTCACACTTCCAAGGAAGGGCTTCATACCTAGAGTAACACCATCTACTTAAACCAATAATATTGGTAATTGTGTTTTCCAATGAAGATGAAAGCACAATAAGCACAGGAATACCCCATAATGACCGAGAGGAACCTTTTCCTCTGTATGAAAGCTGGTAAACTGAGATATAATAAAAAATGCACATGGCGAAATAAGACACATTTACTTTTACAATCTGAGAGATGAACTTGAAGGCTACATGGCAAAAAGAATATTCTCTTTCTCCCTTTGAAAACCAGCAGCACTTGAGTAAGTGATTATAAGTCACATCAACCGAAATCAGAGAAGCCTAGTTCACTTGTATCATTATCCGCCAGTCTCGGTTTAATTGTGCTCTCTGTATCTGTATCAACATGATTCAAGTACGTCATTTGTGTGAGTGCCGGAGGTAGAGCTGATTTCGTACCGCGGCTTTTTTTTCTTAATGAAATTTTTTTTGTACCTTATTTAATGTCTTACATAACCTGTATGCAAGTCAGTCAGCCCAACAAGACGCCTTCAAACCAACCAAGAAAGCGCTCACTGTTGCCACGTTCCTGCATTTCCTAACTTCCGGGCCAGAATCACTCACACTCCTCATTTCCAACGTCAGCAACATCGCTACAGGTAGTCACAGAACAAAGAATGATACAATTAAACTCTTCAGTTTCTTCTGTCTAAAATTGACACCAGCAGAAAGAAAATTATTATTATTATATTATTAAAGTAGCTTAACCAGACCACTGAGCTGACTTTCAGCTCTCACAGGGCTGGCCCAAACAATTAGATTAAAATACCAGGTCTAAGCCTGAGGCCAAGCACTAGGACCCCAATAGATCATTCAGCACGATGGTGAACAATTTAAAATTAAATTAAAAACTGCCCATAGGCACATGCTCTCATACTGGAACACATACATATAGTAAATATATTTACTCATGCTTCCTTACATACACACTTAAAAGGTATATTAAAATTCAGAATACAAGTCAAGTAATATTTTAAAATTTTGCTTTTTTTTTAATTAGACAAATGCTATAAGGGCTTTCGTGCTTTTATTATTTACTTACTTTTATATTTTATTAATTAAATCACAGTTCCTCATGAACATCAAAATCGGAACGATTGAAAATGTAAAAGATTCTGACAAAATTTCCTCCATTGATTTATTTCCAAAAGTTGACAGTCGCTGTTGGTCATACTTTGGACACTTACATAACACATGACTGACCGTTATCATCACCCTGCATTCTGAGCACTCGGGAGCTGGGCCACGTGGGCTGCTCATCAAGTGCCCATGTGTCAGACGAGTATGGCCTATTCTGAGATGTGTTGAAATTACTTGTGCTTCTCTCTCTCTGATATGATCAACTCCATTTTTTAACATTAGGTTTTATTTGTTTCAATTTATTACTTTCAGGTTCTTCATTCCATATATATTGCAATTTATTTATGATACCTATTACATTAACGTAATTTGTCTTATTTTTTTTTATATATAGTTTAAATCAGCCTTGTTTCCATAAGTTTCTTTTGCTTAAGCAGCCATACGCTAGTTCATTAACGTAAGTGTTTTAGTGTTGTTGAGCGCCTCCTCCTCCCTTGTTTATATCTGTGAACTATCGTTTTAATGATTGTGTTCTTATTTATTTTTGAGCCACGGTGGACGGTTCGTGGGTGTACTGGGAACGTTTATGGTCTACCCGTATAAGTTCGGGCTTTGGAACGCTCCTTGTCAGACCATCCCCTTGAGCAGCTTTATTTTGGATTACTGGAGGACGACCTTTTGGCAGTGTATTGTTTACGGTTTTGGATGCGCTTCTCACGACAGTCTGCAGGTATCTTAGTCACCTGCGACTCTGGTACTGCGTTTGATCACGGCTCTTGTGTGCTGTACTGCCTTTACGTGCAGTCTTACTGTCAGCGTATTCCGTCGGAGGAACCCACGGGTAATTGGTACCATCGCTGGCCCGGTACCGATTTGGATTCACCTGCTACTTCTGCCTTCGTCCTGCTGCTGTCCCTCGGGATGTGTGAGCGCTGGCTCGTGAGGAGGAAAGTAGGGAGGCTATCGCCAGGTAAGACAGAAGAGCTATTTTATTTGCTTGGAGGTGCTTCGTGCTCCTGTTGTCCTGGCGATCGTGTCCATCCCTTTGGTAGCAGTTTGGTGTTCGCATGAACTCTTAGTTCGACCCGACTTCAGGCATTCATCCCAGACGTGAGGATTTGGAACTGTCAGTTTACGTGCAGTCTATATATATATGTAAATTATGTATGTGTATGTTGTCTTAATTTTCACTTGTGTGTACCTTTTTGAAGTTTATCTTATTATGGTATTTTGTAGTATCCATAAATATTTAGTTGTGTATGATTAGGCAGGTAAATTTAAGAATTTTCCTTGTTTTGAAGTCTTCTCGCTTCTATCTACCTTTTGTTGTTTAGGTTAGTTTTGGCCGGCTTATTTTGGATCCACCCTGATTTATGAAGTTTTTCTTTCTATTAGGATTTAGTTTTTTTAGCTTTAGGGTGCCATGTAGTTCGTTGAGGACCAGGTATTTTGTCCTCTTGCTTTTGTATGTTTGTATATTACTTAATCCTACAAGGCTGATTTAAGTTCTTTCATTTTTTTTTGTAATAAATACTGTTAAGTTTTACTGAGTGTTTTGTGCCTGTTTTCCTTGAGCATAGTTACATTTACTGTCTACGATCCTGGTAAAAAGTACATAAGAACCTGTACCCGAACCCCAGAGGTTCGTAATAATTTGGCGACCGTGACAGGATCGTACACAGGTGTACTGTGTTTTTGGTTTACGGCACGGCACTTTGGTGATTTAGCAGTATTTTCTTTTGAGTAGGTGATTACCTTCCCCCACCCTTCTAGGTTGAAAATTATGGAGAAGTTTATTTTTGATCCCGCTGAATTTTTAGGGTCGGCAGACTGCCTGAAACATTTACCTATTTTGAATAAGGAATATCTGGTAAGTTGTGCTCGTTGGCTGGGAATACCATTTAGGGCAGCTGAGACTAAGGCACGTTTGTTGGAGGCTGTAAAGAATAGGGTGGCCCAGGGCTTAGCTGAGGGTGAGCATTTAGTTGAAGATTTTGATAGTGTTGCTAGTAGTGATGAGGAGCATGAGGGTAGTGTGAATGATAATGTAAGTGTAAATCCTGGGTTTTCATTATTCGAGGATCCCCCTAGGACTGGTACCATTTTTGAAGGATATGCTAATGTTCCTTTGAAACCTGAGGCATCATTAAATCCTTTCCTGCCAGAGAATAATGTTCCTGATGAGGTAGCTCCGGTACAGCCAGTAATGTCCCAGGAGAATAGTGAATATGATCTAATTTGTAAAAGAATTGAGTTAATGAAACTAGAGTTTGAGGAAAAGGAGAGGGTGAGAAGCATGAGTTGAAATGGCCAAAATCCACTTGAAATCGCTAGGACAAGTGGTTCCCTAATCACTTTAGTACTCCCATTGGGCCCCCTCAGGATAAATTTAACATAGGGGCAGCATTGAAACTGGTCCCAGTATTTGATGAGAGAAACGTCCCAGAATTTTTTAAGGCGTTTGACCGAGTGGCTACCCGGTTGTCTTGGCCCCCAGAGATGTGGACAGTCTTGATTCAGTGTAGGCTAGTGGGCAAGGCAATCCGGGTATACAACGCTTTGGAAGAAGGTGTAGCTAGGGACTATAATAAGGTTAAGGCAATAGTTCTCAAGGCTTACGACTTGGTCCCTGAGGCCTATCGCCTTAAGTTTCGTAATTTCACTAAACCTGTCTCTCTCTCATTTGTAGAATTTGCTCGTCTCAAGGAGGAGCAGTTTGATGATTGGCTTAAGAGTCGCCAAGTAGTCTCCTTCTCCTCCTTGCGAGAGCTTATGTTGCTGGAAGAATTTAAAAAGGCTTGCAGCAAGGAATTAAAGATTTATTTAGAAGAGGTTAAAGCAGTTACTTTGGGTAAGGCTGCTCAAATTGCAGATGAATTTGTATTGACTCATCGGGTTGGATCAGGTGGTTTTGGATCTGTGGTTAATTTTCAGCCTGTTAAGTCAAATAATTATCATAAAAAAACAGGTGGTACTGGAGATAATCATGTGCAGCGGAATGTACCCAACAATAGGACTGGAGATGGTCAGGGAGAGAGCTCAAGTGGATCTTACACTCGGGTCTTCTCCAAAAGTAACAAATTTACTAAACGTAATGGTAATAGGGTAAAGAGGACCTGCTTCTGGTGTAATGAACCTGGACATTTTCAGGCACAGTGCAATGCCAGAAGGAGGTACCTCCAAAGAAACAATAATCCAGTCTCTCTAATATCTAATAATCCTGTGTGTAATAGATCTAAGGTTGAGAATATGCCTGTAGTAGTGACTAGAGATAGTTGTAGCAAGGGAGAGAATGTTGGTTCTTCATCCTCTGTGAAGGACTTATGACTTTATGATAAATATATGTGGCTTGGCAAATTGATTACAGACTCTAAAATTCTGAAGGTGAAGTTTTTTGGGATACTGGGGCGCTCGGTCTCTGGTATTAAAAGAATCTTTGAAGGGCCTAGTTAAAAACTCTGGTGATTTTGTGGTTCTGGGAGGTTTCCCAAATACAATGGTATCTGCGCCCTTAGTTGAGGTGGAATTATCCTTTCCTGGTTATAATAGGAAGACAGAGTTAGCGGTTGTAGATAGCCTCCCAATCCCAGGCATCGATGGTATACTGGGTAATGACATGTTGGACGATAAGGGTCGTGAATTGTTTCCAATAATCTTTGAATACTTGTCCAGTGGCTGTAACGATCCGAGCTGCTGCAAAGACAGCAGATTTATTGCATGATGATGATTATGATGATTTACACTTAAGTAGTTTAGCTGTAGAAGTAGAAAGACCGGGTCTGTAGTTGGTAGTAGTGATAAGATTTTTGGTAAGGTATTAAAAACCCGATTGGGATCGTCCAAGGTTTATCGAGGCCCAGAAGGAAGAGTTCAATTTCGAACTGGGTGACACGAGTGATTTGACTAAACCACGATTTTGTGTTGTCAAGAATGTGTTGTACAGGGTTAGTCGCCCTTCCTCTCATGACCTTAGTGTAACATCTCGAAATGAGCAAATAGTGGTCCCTACTCAGTTTCGAGATTCAGTTTTGAAATTGGCACATGAAGACTCTTTTTCTGGCCACTTTGGTGTATGGAAAACTTTTAGTAGATTAGCTAAATATTTTTGGTGGCCAGGCTTAAAGTCTTCAGTCAAACATTTTGTAAGTGGTTGTGAAGTATGTCAGGTGATGGGAAACCCAATCAAACTATTCCAAAAGCCCCTTTAAACCGATCCCAGCAATTGGAGAACCTTTTGTGGAGTTGGTGATTGATGTGGTTGGGCCTTTACCCAGAACTAAGTCCGGGTTTACCCATCTCCTGACAGTTATGGACAGGGCTTCTAGATACCCTGATGCATTTCCTATGAAAAGGATTACTTCTCGTGCAGTGTTTGAGAAGCTCATAGAGTTTTTCTCTCGATATGGTTTGCCTCGTACTATTCAGTCTGATTGTGGAACTAATTTCACAAGTAGGGTATTTCAGGGGGTAAGTGTGCTGAACTGGCCATTCAGCACATTACCAGCGTACCCTATCATCCAGAGAGTCAGGGTGTGGTGGAAAGATTTCACCAGACCCTTAAATCCATATTAAAGAAATATTGTTACGAGCAAGGAGAGGATTGGGATAAAGGGCTTCCCTTTGCTCTCTTTGCCATCTGGAACCACCTAACTCGTCCACAGGTGTTGCTCCCTTTGAGTTGGTATTTGGACACAAGATACGTGGTCCTCTAGAGATAGTCCATGAGATGATAGAGTCCGGTCAAAGAGGAGAAATTAATGTGGGTGAGTTTGTGGAAACTTTAAAATCTAAATTGTCGACAGCTTGGAAGTTTGCTAGAGAGAATTTAGCTTCCTCCCAGGCTGTCATGAAACTGGGGAATTGGTTTTGGTATTGAGCACGGACTCTGACAACTTTCTCGAACCAAGGTATAGGGGACCATGGAAGGTTTTGAGAAAGCTGTCAGAGATAAACTATGAGATTGAAGCCCCCGGGACCAAACGAAAGTGTCGGGTCTTCCACATAAATAGGTTGAAATCTTATACTAGTAGTGGTAAGGACCCTTTGGCCATTGTTTATGAACCAGTATCTGAAGTAGTAGTAGAGCCTCCTTTGGATGATTTTGTAAATTTGGTTGGTCAGGTGTCTTCTGATGCTTTGTTTGACAATGTTCAGAACTTAGAAATTTTAAAGGGTGGTTTAGAGCATCTGGAGACTTACCAGAGAAATGACATTTTGGAATTAATCTTTGCCTTTCCAGAGTTATTTCAGAATGCGCCAGACGATGAAACGAGCTTGCTCCAGCATGATGGATGTGGGCAGTGCTTCCCGGTAAAGCAGAGTCCTTATCGACTAAATCCAATAAAGAGGGACATAGTCGAGAAGGAAATAAAGTACATGCTGGAGCATGATCTCATTCAACCTTCAGTCAGTCCCTGAGTTCTCCGATAGTCCTCGTCAAGAAATCTGATGGAAAGTTCCGTATGTGCGTGGACTATCGTAAGGTAAATACTAGTACTAAAATGATTCTTTCCCGTTACCACGGATAGATGATTGCCTAGATCAGATAGGGTCCTCAAAGTTCATCACAAAGTTGATTTGTTGAAAGGGTATTGGCAGGTTCCTTGTCACTCGAGCCCGTGAAATTTCTGCCTTTGTAACTCCCTTTGGGCTTCTTTACGAATGTAAAGTGATGCCCTTTGGGATGAAAATGCTGCTTGCACCTTCCAGCGACTAATGAATAGGGTCATTTGTGGCTTGGAAGGGAAGAAATATATATAGATGATTTGGTTGTTTACAGCAATGACTGGCGGACACACATGATAAGGTTAAGGAAGGTATTTGAAGCCTTGAGAGCCGCGGTCTTGTTGTGAACCTTGGTAAATATGAGTTTGGCAAGGCCAGAGTATGCTATTTGGGTCACGAAGTAGGTTTAGGTTTGCAGCCCCTAAACAAGCCAATATAGAGGCCATTATGAATTTGAAGAGGCCGTGCAATGTCAGAGAGGTTCGGAGGGTTCTAGGTATGATGGGGTATTATCGTAGGTTTGTCCGAACTCTCAGACATTGCTCAGCCACTTACTAAATTATTGGTGGGTAGGAAATTTGAGTGGTCTTCTCAGTGTGAGGAATCTTTCATAAAGCTTAGGTTAATGTTGGTGTCCAATCCAATTCTAATGTCTCCTAATTTTCAGAAACCATTCATTATTGCTGTGGACGCTAGCGACATTGGAATTGGAGGGGTTCTCTTTCAGAGAGATGAGGATGGTGAGGTTCATCCTGTATCCTATTTTAGTAAGAAACTTTTAGCGGCTGAGAGAAGGTACTCCACAATTGAAAAGGAGGCCTTGGCTCTTGTTCGTACGTTAATCCACTTTAAACAGTATGTAACAAATTTTTCTTATCCTATAGAGATTTGGACCGATCATAATCCCCTAGTCTTCATTGAACGGATGAAAGGTTCCAACCAGAGATTTTGCGTTGGGCCCTGCAGTTGCAGGAGTTCACGCTGGTGATAAAACATATAAAAGGTTCTGATAATCGTATTCCTGATGCTCTCTCACGGATGTAGTCGTGAGTTTTTCCTCTGCTCCCCTCGCCCTTCTCGTTTCTTTTCTAAGGTTGTATAAAACTTATTTAGTATTAAGTATGTAGTATGAGAGGTGGTGTGTATGAGTATTTAGCTTTAACTTAGTCTGTCATAGAACTTGACTTTATTAGATTTTTGATAGGTTTAAGTATTTCTTAGCTTTTGTAGACTTCCCATTGGTTTTTACTTATCAAATTGTGGTGAGTCTAATCTGAGGTTCAGTTGTTTGTTTGGTAAGTTTTCTCAAGACCATGATTCTATTTTGACTATTTTGTGGTATTTTGACGAGTACCTATTTCCAGAGATTTGGAATAGTTACCTTGTCCTGATCTTTTACATGTGTATTGATATTTAACTGATTTTTGTAAATGTTTATTGATAATTTGTCTCAATTTTTATACATGTGTATTAATTTGCAAATATCCTTTAAGTTAATTCCTTTCCAGCATTGTTGCTTAGGTTAAAAAAAAAAATTATTCTATGTGAATAAATTTTTTGTTTTGGGGAGGAAGGTATTACATTAACGTAATTTGTCTTTTTTTTTATATATAGTTTAAATCAGCCTTGTTTCCATAAGTTTCTTTTGCTTAAGCAGCCATACGCTAGTTCATTAACGTAAGTGTTTTAGTGTTGTTGAGCGCCTCCTCCTCCCTTGTTTATATCTGTGAACCATCGTTTTAACGATTGTGTTCTTATTTATTTTTGAGCCACGGTGGACGGTTCGTGGGTGTACTGGGAACGTTTATGGTCTACCCGTATAAGTTCGGGCTTTAGAACGCTCCTTGTCAGACCATCCCTTTGAGCAGCTTTATTTTGGATTACTGGAGGACGACCTTTTGGCAGTGTATTGTTTACGATTTTGGATGCGCTTCTCACGACAGTCTGCAGGTATCTTAGTCACCTGCGACTCTGGTACTGCGTTTGATCACGGCTCTTGTGTGCTGTACTGCCTTTACGTGCAGTCTTACTGTCAGCGTATTCCGTCGGAGGAACCTACGGGTAATTGGTACCGCCGCTGGCCCGGTACCGATTTGGATTCACCACTACTTCTGCCTTCGTCCTGCTGCTGTCCCTCGGGATGTGTGTGAGCGCTGGCTCGTGAGGAGGAAAGTAGGAGGCTATCGCCAGGTAAGACAGAACAGCTATTTTATTTGCTTGGAGGTGCTTCGTGCTCCTGTTGTCCTGGCGATCGTGTCCATCCCTTTGGTAGCAGTTTGGTGTTCGCTACGAACTCTTAGTTCGACCCGACTTCAGGCATTCATCCCAGACGTGAGGATTTGGAACTGTCAGTTTACGTGCAGTCTATATATATATGTAAATTATGTATGTGTATGTTGTCTGAATTTTCACTTGTGTGTACCTTTTTGAAGTTTATCTTATTATGGTATTTTGTAGTATCCATAAATATTTAGTTGTGTATGATTAGGCAGGTAAATTTAAGAATTTTCCTTGTTTTGAAGTCTTCTCGCTTCTATCTACCTTTTGTTGTTTAGTTAGTTTTGGCCTGGCTTATTTTGGATCCACCCTGATTTATGAAGTTTTTCTTTCTATTAGGATTTAGTTTTTTTAGCTTTAGGGTGCCATGTAGTTCGTTGAGGACCAGGTATTTTGTCCTCTTGCTTTTGTATGTTTGTATATTACTTAATCCTACAAGGCTGATTTAAGTTCTTTCATTTTTTTTGTAATAAATACTGTTAAGTTTTACTGAGTGTTTTGTGCCTGTTTTCCTTGAGCATAGTTACATTTACTGTCTACGATCCTGGTAAAAAGTACATAAGAACCTGTACCCGAACCCCAGAGGTAGCAGTGATATTCAAATTTGATCTTGTCTATGGGTTGATTCTTTGGCTGCTTTGTCTGCATCTTCATTTCCTTTGATCCCTACATGGGCAGGGATCCAACATATTTCTACATTTTTTCCATTATTATATAAGTTAATGGCGATATAATTTAATTTGTTGTACTATATTACTTTTTGATTTGTAACTCTGAATAGCTTCTATAGCGCTTCTCGAGTCACTAAAAGTCACAAAATTATTGAATGATGTTTCTTTAATTATTTTTATAGCTAATGCAATTCCATACAATTCTGTTGTAAATACCGAAGTATTATTAGGAAGACAGAACCAATAAGTTTTGTCTTGGGACACGGCAGCATATCCTACTCCGTGTTCTGATTTAGATCCATCTGTATATATTGCGTAATGTGGACCTTTTCGGCTTATATGCTCTATTATATGTAGTCTATGGTGTTCTGGTGTATATGAGTTACTTTTTGATAAATACTTGAGGTGTGTGCAAATTCTCATTTTATTCATTCTCCAGGGAGGAGGTGATTTTACTATTAAAGGCACTTGTATATTTATATTCAGCGACTCAAACAATCTTCTAGCTCTAATTGGGAAAGGTGGTGGATGGTTATTGATAAATACATCTCTTAATTCAAATAATTTTTTATTGGAGAATCACTTGTCTGAATTCTTAGAGCATTTTTCATTGTTACTAGCTCTCTATGGACAGACAGGGGCAGTTCACCACTTTCAACTTGTAAAAGATGATTTTGGTGATGACCTAAAGGCTCCTGAGCATATTCTAAGGCCTTCATTGTGAACAGGGTCTAACATTTCCAGCGCTGTGTCCAATGCTGAGCCATATACTTCGCTTCCATAATCAAAGATGGACACAACTGTCGCTTTATACAGTGCAGTAAGGGTATGTCTATCGGCTCCCCAAGTAGTGTTCGATAGTTTCTAATTAGATTTAATGCTCTTTTACATTTATATTTTACGTATGCAATGTGGGTTTTCCAGTTCAAGTGAGTATCAAATACTAATCCTAAAAATTTTGCTGTTTGGCCAGTTGGTATACTATGGTTTCTGATTTTTAAATCTATTTCTTCACCTTTTTTCCACTTTTTTTTTATTAAAACATGATTGCCTGAGTTTTACCTACTGAAAATTTAAAGCCTACACATGAGGACCATTCATCTATTTTTACTTTGCTTTTATTAATGATTCGTTCTGCACCTTTTATTAGAGATGCTGAATAATTTATGCCAAATCATCCATATACAGGTTACTTTTAATGCCAATAGGTAGATTATTACTGATATCATTAATTGCCAAAGTAAACAGTGTGCAACTAAGGACGCTTCCCTGTGGAACACCATTTTCAAGTGGAAATATTCTAGATAGAACATCATCAACTCTCACCTGAAAACTGCGATTTGTCACAAAGTTTTGTATAAATCTAAGTAAATGCCCACAGACGTTGTTTTATAAAGTTTTTAATATAGCATACCTACATGTAGTATCATATGCTTTTTCAATGTCAAAAAAGACAGCTATAGTAATTTGTTTCGTTCAAAACCTCTACATATATGGTCTTCTAAGTTAGAGAGAGAATCTAATGCAGATCTGTTACACTGTGACCTGAACTGAGTGGGAGTAAAAATTTTATTTCCTCGAATGTGCCATGTTAGTCGAGCATTTACCATTTTCCTAGCAATTTGCATAAGCAGCTTGTTAAAGAAATTGGTCTGTAATTATTACATTACTGGGATCCTTTCCAGGTTTGGGGATAGGAATTATTATAGCTTTATGTCATGCACCTGGAAACAAATTTCGAAGCCATAAATGATTATAAAACTCTAATAAGTATGACTTTGCCAAAGGTGCTAAATGGCAGATCATCTCAAAACAAATATTGTCACCTCCAGGAGCAGATTTATTGCTGTTCGAGAGAGCAAATTCCAACTCTTCCATATTAAATTTTCTATTATAATATATATCTTCTATTGTTTCAAAATTTATTGTTATTAATTCTATACTATTTTTCTTTGTACGGAAATACTCATCTAAATTTGTGTTACTACTTACTTTTACTAAATTTTCTTCTATTACATTACTTATTTCTTTAGGATCAAGTTTTCTTTTCCCATCTTTTATTATGGTATGTCTGGGTGATTTAACATGGGTACCATTTATTTACCTGAATTTTTTCCATATTTTTTGAAAGGGAGTATTATTAGAGAGATCTGATACATATTTCCTCCACGAAATGATTCTTCCCTTAATTACTTCTCTTTTAAATTTTACAGATATTTTGTTATGTAGAGGTTTTAATGTATCAATTTCTAATAATAATATAGTAATTTTTTGTAAAGTTCCTCCTAACATCGGTAATGTTTTGTTTATTTTACTGAACTTTCAGTTTAAATTATCTAATCTTCTTCCAATTTGGTGTTTTATTTTTTATTAACTCTGTTAGTTTTTCAGACCACCATGGGACTTTGTGTTTTGTTGGATGAGATTTTGATTTTGGTATTGCTTTATCAGCATCATTTTTAATGAAATCAACAAGAAATTTATTAGTTTCATTATGATCTTTTAAATATTCAAATGGTGGGATATTCCTAGTGTGGAATTCATATTGCTCATAATCTGCTTTATGAATGTTATATATATGCTTGGTGGGATTATTTTGTAATAATGAAATTAATATTGGGAAAAGATCATTTGTATGCAAGTCGTCAACTGTATTCCAATGCAGTCTGTCAACTATTTTTTTTGTGCATAGAGTTAAGTCGATTGAGGAAAATGTTCCTTGTGTTTTAGAAAAATATGCGCTGATTTCATCATCATTTATGCAACACGTCATATGAATCTATGAATTCTTCTATTTTACTTCCTGCTCTATTTGAGTCTGTACAATTACAGCCCCATATCGAGTCGTGAGCATTAAAATCACCTACTATTAATGTAGGTTCCTTGGTACTATTAAGTAATTCTTTAAGTTTGTCAGTCATAATTTTTATTAGGTTGGTTGCATAAATTATAAATTACATAATTATCGTTTTTTATTCGTATTCTACTACTAGATATTTGCAGATTAGTAAAGTTTTGCAGGTACTTTGTCATATATTTACCTATTGTTGATATTGTTTTATTGACATGTAAACATAATATCACTGGTTCGTATTCTTTTAGTAATCGTTGTATTTCTCCTAGGAGTAATCTGGTTTGCAGACCATTTACGTTCCATTGTGTAATATAGCTATTGAAAACATTTTATTATAGCGGTCGAGTTTTACTCTCTTTTTTTGTATTAACTTGGATTTTTTCTAATAATTTGCTCACGACATTCATTTGTTTTTCTTTATAATATACTAGGTGCTCAATGCACATGCAGCCTTTTTCATGGGTACTCAAATCTGTGGTTTCTTTTTTTTCTATATTTCATAAAATTTCTTATGTTTGTCAAACCATCTTTTGTTAAGTTTTTGTTATTATTGCACAATTCTACAAAACAATCATTACATCCACATGTGTTTTCATGTACATTCCTTGTTTTATTTGCTCTTGTGCCAATTAATGGTGACGGAATAGTCTCTTCTCCCTTGACATAATCATTGTTATCTCTTACTTCAGTGTTTTGGATATCTGTATCCATAGGTTCATAGGTTTTACTATCATTTTAGGAGATAAAGATATATTCTTAGTTTGTTTTTCTTCTTTCTTCATATCCTTTGTCTTTGGTTTAACCGATGTTGCTCTAATTATAGTTGGTTTTTTCGTTTTGGGTGGTGTTCTCTCCAAAGGCCTTTTTTTTTTTTCTTTAATTTCCACTCCATGACGACTTTCCTCTGTTTCTTCTGTACTAGTCTCATTATCTTGTGCTATTTGCATTAACCTTTCAAAAGAGTTGTATAAAATGTTACCCATATCCTTTGTGCCTGTTTCTTGATTCTTAACCATTTTATTTTTTTTCTGTAAAGCATTATTTTCTTCTTGAGATTTATTTTCCTGCGGTGTGTTACTTCTATCTGTATGTATTTTTGATTCGTTATTAGTTGTTGTTGTCGAGGAATATGTAAGTTTCTTAGCAGGATCTTGAATTCTTTGTTATTATAGACATATAGTCCTCAGACTATAAGCCACGTATTTTCCCTTATCTGTCTAAACAACATTTCTGTCGTTGAATGTCTGTTTAATAGGTAGTTTTCTAACTTTAGGGCTGAAATTTTCCGTTCTGTTTCTAAGGTTAGAAACCTTGACCAAGGGAGTCGAAGTGAGTCAAGGTTGGTCAAGACGATATTTACTTCTTTTGGGTTTGTTTTGTACTGGAGTATAAGGTTCCAGTGTAATTAGGCTACATTTTGATTTTTCTAAAGAAAGGTTGTCATAGGAGGTTCCAGCGGTTGTCAGCTGTGCCGAGTCGCTACCATCAAAGGGTCCAGGGGTAATCAAATCCTTATAATGTCTTGTCAAAAAGATTGAGGGGAGGAAAAAAAATTAAACGTGAAAACCTTAAAAAGATATCATCAGCTTTTCATGGAGTTTGTTTTTTTCACCAGTGGCACAAGTGAGGACCGACTCCCAAATGTTTGCCCCCCTACCCTACCCCACAAGGAGATGGCACAACATGATTAGAGTGGCCCAAGTGTAAGCCAAACCAGCTTGCTAGGACCGAGAGTATTACAAGAATACAATCGTCCCCACCCTAATCACATTATGGGCAAACCGGATAGAATGCCGAGAGTCCTATCCCTAGAACCAGACCCCCTGGAATCCGTGGTCCAGCCCTAAAGAATAGTTCTGCCTGATATCTCTATGTCCAAACATTATTGGGCAGTTGATGGTCCTACCACAGTTCCCACTATTTAGCTTCGGATGTAAACCCAATCCCAGCTATGATATTTTTTCCTGTTTACCAGGTCCAATAAATTTTAGCAAATGCGGAAAATTCCACAAAAATTAATTCAAAGAAATATATATTGGTCTATGGGACTCTTGGACTCAAACCCAGGAACAGATTCCTGGAGTTCAAGAGCTCCCTCACCACGTCAAGGTGGTCCCAAATCGAGGGGGAGCAGAAAGAAAAAAAGCACATTCAACCGAGAACTTCTGGCAGTACATTTGGGTAACAGGTATTCCTGACGCCTACTTGAGGGTACATCTTTCACCATCCTAACAGATCATCAACTTCTTGTTCACACCCTAACCAGACACATACCCCGCCTGTCAGCAGTATCAGCTATCTGACATTGCCGAATATGGGTAAATGATACAGCTCATTCCACCCACCAGGTAGGCGGTGAGTGGATATGCTTACACAGTCTAGACTTCGACAAATTCGATAATGGCCAGCAGGATATGGAATTGTTCCCTTGGTTGCAAGATTGCATTTGTGCCACGGCTAGCCACTTTGTATACAAGCGAGAAGACCTGTGGCCAGATTTACTGGTGTGAATAGGTAATTATTTCTATAGTGGGTAACGGTTACTTGGCCACTCCCGAAGTGTGGGCAGGGGCTGTTAGACGATCACGGACAATATCCACGAGAACATTGAACCAGTCATCATTGACATCACTAGCGACGATGAGGATGGGAAGATGACCTCTTCCTCGAGAGCGATGATGAAGACATTTTGTAAATAAATTATGTATAGTGTTAGAAGTTTTATTTGTACATCTAAAATGTATTTATTAAAACACAATGATTATAACAATATGCTCCTCACTCAAACTGATTTCAATATATTTTCCTTTCCGTGCATATCAATATAAATCGTGTTACATTTGACTGATATTAAGTGGGTAAATAACAGCTTGCCCTCAAAATCTTGACTTCTACCATTATTACCTTTTATTTGCAGACAGTAGGCTATACGAGCGCTGTTTAGGGTGCTGTACGATATAGAAAAAAAATAGCAATGGATTACAGTAACTGGAATAAAACAATGGCATTGACCTTTACACCTCTAACAATTGAGCTTAAATGAGGTATTGCTTTTCATTTGAATTTTACTTCTAGTAACCGCTCCTGACTTACTGCAAATAGAAGACTATAGTGTTGAAACCTGAGGTAAGACAAAACGGATTGTCTTTTTGTATTCCCGCCCTGAATAGATGCAGATCTAACAAATGGCTCATTATGTGGATGAATTGCGTACATTGAATTATTTGTAAAGTAGAGACAATACGAATATCAAGAAAATGGAAGAAATTCAAGCTAACAACTAGTCCCAACAACTGCTGTGGAAATTGCAATGAAACCGCCACAAAAAATAATAATAATAATAATAATAATAATAATAATAATAATAATAATAATAATAATAATAATAATAATAATAATAGTAATAATGAGAATGATAATGCTATCAAGGGAACGATGACAAATCCTGCTCGCCATCATTGATATCGCTGAAGCCTAGGATGGGCACTAACAAGGCCAAGAGAGACAAGGTCTACCCAATTGGATGGAGTCGCCTCTCACCTGGGGTAATTACGTAGGCGATGACATATCTTAGAGGTACAGTTGGACACAGGTTTGGCTGGTACACCTCGGTCGGAGCGAAGTGCACCCTTGCACCCCTTACTTCGCTGCGAGTTCCTGTTTGTAGCCCCTCCCACCACCTCTTTTTTTCTAACATTAACGTTTTGTTCATAGCGCTCGAGAAAGAGAGAGAGGCAGTTAGTTTAATAATTGTTTATAGCGAGTAATGCGATTGGTATAACGGAAGGTTTTTGTGTACACTTTTTAATTTAAATAGGTTAGGACGGAAGCGAAATTCTGAAGCGATTGTTTTTTTTTAACTAACAGCAGAAGGGACAGCGGACAATTTTTTGGATGTCCAGATTTATAATTATTGGATTTATCTATAATATTGGAAATGCATCTATTTATTATCAGTAAATATTAATTTATCTTTGCTTGGTGTATTTGTGAATGATAGAATCAGTTTATTATTTTGAATATTGTGTGATAGTTTAGTTAGCTATGAGTGTTGTTAAGTGTTTTTTTTTTTATTTGCAGAACCGTGATTCCTCCTATCACATCTTCTGGTTGAGTGAAGCTTCTTTTCCCTCTTCTGTTACGAATGCCAATTGCATGTTGATGACCCTACTTAAATAAAAAAAAAATTAAAATAGACTGCTCTTAGAGGATAGTATTTGCAACAATCGTAAGTTGTAACTTATAATACCTTTAGTACAAATACAAAACAAACATATCTAAAATATTTTAGAGCTCCTGCAGAAATTATCGTTAACATCCTATGATTTGCCTAAGTAAATTGTTAGTATGTTTACTGTGTTGAAAATTATAATGCTTATAAGAAAATAAAACTGCAATACAAAACTCAAATATTGGAAAAATTTATCTAAAAAACTTTCTGCACAAAAAAGAAAATAAAAATGGAATCAATAATTTTTTAGAGTTAGTAGCTGGCTTGTTGAGATTCTCCCTTAGAACTAAATTGGGTAGCGACTCAAAACACCTCTGTATTGCATTTGATTAAGAGGAGTTCTCGAAAAGTAAGAGCACTGCTCTAGCATAATTTCAAATAAAGTTACTTTGTTATTTGAATTTTTCAATTGTAATTACAATTACCGTTAAGCATAAATAAAAAAAAACAAATGCAATTACAATTAACTTAAAAACGTGTAATTAAAAGCATTTCAAATAAATTACAATTACTCCAAGCCTCAATAAAAGGTAAGTGCTTATTTGTAATTGGTAAAGCTCTCTTAGATATATTCAAACCTAGGTTAGAGAATTTGCGAACACTGTTACCGAGCTCATTTTATGAAGCAGTGATCAGTGAGTCATTCAGTTCTCAATATAATGTTATTAATAGTAATTACGTGAATATATTAAATTTAACAGTAGCATCTTTATTTCATACCATAATGATTATGTTCCCTACAGTCAAGGAACGATATAATGATACATGAAGCAAGGTATTGTCTTACTCGACTCGAAACAAAGTCTGAATCCCAACGGAGGTGAGGTCGTCAGCAGGATTTTTAATTAAATGGGTCAGACTTCACAGCCACTCATAATGAATCGAAGGGACAGAAATCTGGTGCTGCTGCGAGGACGAATTATCACTTTACGCGACAATGATTCGAGCCATTGCACGTGATGTTGGTGTGTCCCCCACCACACCGCAGATGTGGATAAGAAGGTGGGAGGAGAGTGGCAACTTGAACGACTTGCGTAAGTTGTTAATGCTGAATGATTGGTGAATATGAAGGAATTATGTTCTATGTCACATTGTTCATGTTTATTTTATTTTGCTTATTTAATGTGAAAGTTTCTTTCTTAAATCTATTTCGTCTCTCTCTTATAATTATGGTTAGACTACAAACAGCCACAGCCATTCCAACAGCACAATAGTATTTCAGGTGCACCTCCATAATTCCACACCGGTGCGGTGGGTGGTTGGCCCTTACCGACCTCAAACATGAACAAAGTTAGACAGCCGATTGAGTTGTCTCGGCATAATTAAGCCTATAAGAGCATTTTATTTGTGCCCACCCCCTCCCTCACAGTGACTGTGCGTCTTATGATAGATATAGTTTATATGTTAAATGTCATTTCAGTGATGGCTCAGGAATGATTTACGGTTTTAATAATCACCAACCAAATTGAGAATATTATGGAATATGTAATCACATTCTATTTTGATATGCTTTTGAAACCAAAAATATACGGCCATGTTTACTAAATTATAATCAGTCCACAGAGTGCAATATTCCAAGAATCTAGATTTGATTGCAATATATAATATCTCTTAGCTAGGCCAGGGGGTCCACGGAAAACCACCCCAGCTGAGGATGACGCCATTGTCAGGGCGGCTCGAGAGCAACCCTTAACATGCGCCGAGGTCATTCGTGAAGACCTTGGATTAGAGGTGTCATCGATGACAGTACGATGTAGACTCCACGCTGTCGGGATTCATCACAGAACTCCAGCGACGGAGGAGCTCTTGACGGAGCGACATAAGGCTTCCGGGAAGGCTTGCTTTTGCACAACGTCAAGCTGACAGGGGTATGGACTTTAGAGGCCCGGGTCATCTTTACTGACGAGAAGTGCTTCTTTCTCATCCGCATCGCATGGGAAACTGCACTGTTGGCGAACAAACAAAACTCGGTATGATAAGCAAAATCATTACTTGCATCAATTATCAATTGCATTCGTCTTTATATTACTTATTAATAATCTTCAGATTTTGTTCCATGGAAATGGATTGTCCAAATATATAAAGGGAGTGAACATAAATAAGTGTTATTTCTGCGATTCATACTTAGGTAAGGGACAGTGGCATTATTTGCTCTTTTTCCTAAAATAATTAAATAATTAGACAATAGAATTCTTTCAGTGTTGTTCATCACTGAGAATTTAGTTCTCCAAAGAAATACAGTATATATACATATATATTATACACACACATATATACAGTAATTTAAATTATACACCATTTTTTTCATTCAGATACGAATCCCGCAACATCGTTGAGGTGGTTCGATCCAGCCATGTCACCTGCAATGTACTGTAAGTGGGGGCTGGGTGTGTGTGCATGGTATGGGTGATGTGTTCCGTATCGAGGGACGATTTCCAGCAGCTGTGAAGTCTGTTGTGCTGCTGCAAACCTCCTCCTTGCCTTCGTTCCGAGAAAGGAATGTTCCCTTCCCACCTGCAGGGCCCATCCTGTTCATGCACGACCGGTGTCCCATTCACACTGCTTGTGTTGTTCAAGAGCGGTATGCCGGACAGAATAACCTGCTTCTTCTTGAATGGGCGAGCAAAGGAGCAGATATGAATGTGATTGAACACGTGTGGGCCCAGATGGTGAACACATGGAATATGGAACATGAGAGAATAACGCAGCAACTCATGGCTCACAGTGGGAGGGACATTTGTAGAGGGAGAGAGACGGCAGCGAATTCTCAACCTTGTTAATTCGATGCCCGACAGATTGAGGGAAGTGACTGAGAGAGAGAGAGAGAGAGAGAGAGAGAGAGAGAGAGAGAGAGAGAGAGAGAGAGAGAGGGTGGATGGTCAAGGTATTAGCTTGTATAACAAATGTGATATTTTTTCTCACTACTAGTTATTTGATTATATGTTTTAGTAAACATAATTCCCAACAAGTTTTTATTATAACCATGATATTCTTGATATAATGTTCGAAGTATCTGCAAACAAGAAAAATAGCATAATGCGTCCATACAATAACGAGAGTGAGTATTGCTGTCAACTTCCCTGCTTACTCGGTCGGGCCCCACGTGTTTTCCATGTCTCTTCCTAATCACTGTTTCTTGTTAATTAACAACATGTGATTATAGAACTGAATGAAGACTCGCCCAGCACTGTTTTCATACAATGAGGTCGGTAATAGTATTGGCAAATTGCCTTACCTACAGATATGATACTTCGCTAATTTTGGTTTTGTGATAACCATATTAGCTTCTTGGAGTCTATTAAAATAGTTTTCATTATTTAAGATGTAATGGTTTATGTCCTACGGATATTTTCAACGTATCTTTGGTTAAACCCTAAGTTATATTAACAAGAGTAAAGATGTGGCATATTTCTTGGCTGTCGTCGTTATTTCTGAGTATATATTTTGAAAGGTAACTGTCAATTCATTAGATGATACTCTCTCTATGTCAGCCACTAAAAGGACAGCCCTAATGCCTTCACCTATCACCTGAGGCCAAGGAAATATATAGTCTATTATCAGGGAATACATCATTTTAGAAAAACAACAGTTAACCGGTAAAAGGTCAACCACGTCATATGACGTGTTGCACAAGTCGTCCCACACAGGTTATCCACGTCATATGACGTTCTTAAGTTTTTAAATTTGCGCGCCTTCATAGCTCATTGTATCGATATTGTTTCTGTACTACTTAGTGCCTTATTAGTCATCATGAGCAAAGGTCTTGCTGGCTGCTTCCACTGCTCGTCGTCCATTTGTATGGATTGCTGGGGGGAGGGGAGGGGAGGTATGGGTGGCCTAGGTGGTTGTCAGAAATGTCAAACCAGCTAATCCTGGGTGGCAAAGGATTGGTGGTGATAACTTTCTGCCTCACACCTTCGATTTTGATGAAAGTATATCAGGAATAAAGTGATTTTTAATTTTTTTTTAATAATTCTATAATGGAACTGACTGTACAGGAATCAAATCATTATTTTCATTTTATGAAAGGGGGTAATATATCAAGCGAACACTCAAGGGAACAACAGTGGTATGACATTCCAGTATCAGAGATGAGAAATTTCTTGGCCTTGGTTATGCTTGTGGGTATTGTCAGGAAGGGCAATTATCGTGATTATTAGGTTACTGATCCTCTCCTGAATACGCTCATGTTTTCCAAAGTAATGTCTTTGAATAGTTTTATAAATATTTGACGTGCAAGACATTTCTATGATAATCTTGAAAGATAGATATCTTGCCAAGGAAGTAGGCAAGATAAACAAAATTCGTGCAGTTTGATCAATAAAGAAATAGATGCAAAGAAGTGTTTTGCCCTTTTGTAATGTGGTCATAGATGAGAGCCTCGTTTTATGGAGAGAGAGAGAGAGAGAGAGAGAGAGAGAGAGAGAGAGAGATAATATCATTTAGAGAGTATATTCCTGCCAAACGCCACAGATTTGGATTGAAACTGTTCGTTTTATGTAACTGTCAAACTGGTTTTGTTCAAGGTCTTATAAAGAAAATGTAGTTTGTAAGTTGTTGTACTGACTAAAGTAAAATAAATCTGTTTCTACTTTGTTTTGTAAAATAAATCAGTACAATAAATTGTTCGTATTAGTGGTAAAAAAAAAAAAGATGGTGGATTAGGGGACTTATAAGGGAGGTATGGAATGTCAAAAAAAAAAAAAATAATAAATAATAAATTGACAATGGACAAAAACACCAGCCAGCCCCTAATGCAAAACTTACGATTTTGGACCATGAAACGCGGAAGTGTGCATTTTAAATGCTATTTTCTTGCCCTTTAAATGTCATTTTCTTTCTTTTGGGATCATTTGGCACTGATAACGCCAAAAGAATAATTTAAAATTTTTGGTAACCTGAGGGAGTAAACCTTGTTTACAAGTATGTAACCTCTTACGGTTTGTATCCTGTACTGTACCTGGTGTTCTGAAGAAACTGTCGCTTATTTATCGTTAATAAATGTGTGGTATTAGCGCAATTTTTTTTTTTTTTTTTAGAAAATTTCCTGATACTTTAAGAAATTAAATTTAATTGACGCTGTATGTGTAAAGTTATGGTTGCATTACGCATTTGTATGTGTTATTTTAAACATGGGTTTCGAATAACTCGTCTTGATATTTTATGAAGCCTTTTATCAAAAACGTTTTCGCATGTTTTGCAAACGCTTTGTATTGATGAAAAATAAACATAATTGTTAAAGTTCTTTGGTTTTCAAGAGATAAGAGTATTTAAAGATGCTTCATATATAGCACTACCAAAATCTTATACTGTAGTATTTACTTTAACCATTAATACGAAGAATGGTAAAATAAATCTGTATCTTTGGGAAGGAATGAATAAAATCTGAATGAAAATGATGTAAAAGAAAATAACTAAACAGGTAAGAAGCAAACCCTTTTCCTCGACTCCCAAGGTTTTAAGCAAATATTCAAGAAGGATCATTTGTGCAGACAGCATTTTAAAGGGCCTTCCTTCCGTACCCGTAGACCTGACAACTTTGCTTTTTCTACCTGGCCCCACCAAAGCGATCCTGGGGAGTGAAATTTACTATAGGTTTGAATATATTTAAGGAAGCTTTTACGAATTACACAAACAGTTATCTTATAATAAAATGTGACCGTAACTACGTCATATTTGTAGGTATAATACTCTTACTCCAAACATCGATTTTCACGATGAATCAAACAAACCCCAACCAAAACCAGATACTGTAGTAGACGGCTGAGAAGGGGTGGGCGGGGCTACAAACAACAACAACTAGCAGCGCAGTCAGTCAGGGGTAAAAGGCTGCACTTCGCTCAGACCGAGGTGTACCAGCCAAACCTGTGTCCAACTGTACCTGCTCATTGCGGCAGTTCACCTGCTGACGCAATAAAGAGGTAGACAATCCTCCGCCTACATGGGGAGTTTTGGGGGAAGTGAGCAGACCTCTTTCTCTTGGCATTGGCAAGGCCAATACAGTATAGGTCAGTCGGAGAGAAACGGCCGAGACAAATTTCGTGGGCCACATCTCCAGAAAGACCCTAGGTGTGGCTGTCTGGGTTCAGAGTGACCCCTGAACGTATACTTCCACAGTACTAAGTTGTGGTTGTCGGCCACGGGTCACTTAAAAGGGTCAGGTGGGAATGTTGTGTCGGTGTGGGGTGAATTGTGGCCCACTCTGGAAGGTGAGTCACCGATAATCTCTTCTCCGTCTGACCTCTACTTTATTGGCCTTGGCCATTGGGTACTAATATCAGTTAGTGCAAGGTCTAGAGAATACAAGGTCTTCTCACGCGCAGGATTAACTTGGGTAAAGAGATGGGAGTTAAGAAACGTGACGTCACGCGGTCTACTTGCTTTCTCCTCTGCCCAAGCTTTCTACAAATGGGAAAACTTTTCTCCTGTTTCCTCGTTGACTCTTTTTAATACTAAATTTTATGATTCATCCTTTTAGGAAAATAAAGCACATGTTGAACATATTCATTTCTATACGTATATTCATCCAAACAATTATAAATGAAATTTAAAAACGAAAAAACATTTTTCACTATAATATACAGCTCACACTCAAATACACATATACGAGTACTTGTATACATAAGGTTAACAATTATACAATTATATGTGACCAACTTTTTCGTTATGTTTACAATGATAACAAATAAATATCTTTTCCATCGATTTTAAATGCTCCAAAAATTCGGGTCGAGGTTTCATTAGCTTCTCATTTGGTTTCTAAGATTAGCCCGTAAGCATTCCGTGAAGACTTTCTATCGAAAGGCACTCCAGAACTGAATAAATCAAACCACTTATCAACAAGGCAAATGAACTGGATTGCGCTCTCCCAGTGCCTATC
>NC_089779.1:22217822-22225322 GCF_040412425.1 Macrobrachium rosenbergii
CAAAGTGGGAGTTAAGATTGAACCATTAAGAGTAAAGTAGACGTCCTCATGAGGCGGAGGTTTATTCAACATAGGTCCAGAGTTCATTCTGATCAATTTTAGCCAGAGTTACTTGAAAACCAAATTGGGGTAGGATTGTGTCACTGCTCCTCTCTTAACATCAAGAAATTTCTAAGTCCAGGTGGCTGGCCGTGTGAAATAGGTTAGAATAAAACTTATGAAAACGTGCCTGGTGAATTCTTACCTCTCCGGGAAAAAGTGGGAAAAATATTAATAGACAATTTCAACCTAACTTACTGAGTCCCCTATGCTACTATCATGAAAGTCTACAGACACTATTTATTCATGTGGTGCAACGTAAAACAAAAACTGCACTCTTGCATAACATGTAACATAATTTGGTGGCAGTTTTGAGTGATTTTGCCCAGCGCACATTTGAAAACATTAAAGTTCACGGCTCCCAGAGAAATTTACAGAGAGTGAGTATGATGGCGCGCCAAAACTAACTCTCAATTTAACAGCGCAAATAATCTCAAGACGGTCTTCAGCACTAGAAACACCAATACAACATCAAGAGCACTATTTCAGAAATAAGCCTTTAATATTACTGTGTTATAGAAGTGATGAAGGAGTTAGCTGTGAGAATGGAACTGAGGCAAGCCGTCACTTGCAGAATCGTTATTATTCAGCAAATACTTTGTTTACATCTGCAGTTAATTTGATGAACACACAATATTGGCGAGTCATATGACGAGTTGGTAGCGTAATGCGTACATGAGTTAAATGCGTTAAGCTCTAGATTTTGTATTACAATTCTGCCCAAAAATTGGTTGATCGTTCATTAGCGGAGCTAGAGCGAGATCGTGAAGACATTATCTTTTGATGTTGCAAACTCTTAGAATTGGCAGAATAAAATTTTGATTCAGACTCTTCGTTTTCTGTGTGAAGTGTGGACTTATGTTTTTACCATGTTTCAAGACATTTTTGAACTTGTAGAAGTAGGCGTAGCCTTTTACCATTTCAATATTCTATTTTTATTGTGTTCTGTTTTTCCAGTATACTCATGCATTTTAGACTTTTCATTATCATGTTTTGCACTTGCATATTTTTGGGAAAATGGCTGTGTACTTCATTCCTTCTGACAGATGTTGGTGGTGGTAGTGTGATGGGGAGAATGGTAGAGGAGGAACTATCTGATGTTATCATGTTGGTGTGATCATGAGGCCATTTGCAAAACCTTTGCAATGTCTATTATTTTTATGTGAAGTAGACTTTTGAGACTAGACTTTACAATGCTCTAAGATAGAGTATGTGAGAGTTTTGAATTTGCAGGCTATTGGCCATAATCAGTTTTTAGGTTGGACTGTGAGACTAAATCTTGATTGAATGTATTCTTACTTGATAATTTCATTTATGATGCATTTAACCTTTGCTTTGTTTATTCATTACTTGTTGGGTTGTTTAAATAGTAAATCTATTTTTTTGTAGGAAAGATTGCGTTTCCTTGAGATGACCCATTTCATTTCTTTAATGTGGAATGCGCGAGACAGGCGGTGCCGAGAGAAGAGAGAGAGAGGGAGAGAGAGAGGATGCGTAAACGAGGCAGCTAAAGACTCGTGAGAGAAAGAGAGAGTGTGTGGGGCCTAAGGAGGTCTGCGTGGGTTGAGTGTTAGATGGGGAGACAGAATTGAAATTCATACCGTTCCTGAGTAGATCGCAAAATCGGTAACGTTACATAGTATTCCTCTGCGGAATATTTTTATCTGTTTCAGGATTAACATATATATATATATATATATATATATATATATATATATATATATATATATATATATATATATATATATATATATATATATATATATATATATATATATATATATCCACTATTCATGTAAGTAGGCTGTTTGTGAGCAAGGTGGGTATATTAAATGTTAGATAACTCAAACAATATCAAGTCAGTTAGCAAACATGTAGATCATTCCATACTGACTGATCTTGATATTTGCATTGTGGTAATCGCGAGGATCACAGCTGAGTTGTATGTCCAAGAATTGCCCGCTGTATGCAATAGAGAGTCCATCCCATCTCGGCATTCCCTAGATACAAGACGCCTTGGGCAATCCATAAGGCTGAAACAGACATAAATCAATTTTACTGTGTTCTAATTTTAACATTTTCAAAGGAATCAAGTTTTTTCTTTTTACTCCATCCTCGATATTTATGTACAGTTATTCAATTCTGTGAAACACAGTTACCCGAAGGAAGCGAACATGCTCTGTGTTGGGCCGTTTCTAGGGTATCTTCATTCAAGGTTACAAATGTAATACGACCTTCTTTTAATTGGTGTTGAAGTCCACTAGATACCAGGCAAAAATAAATTGACTGAGCGTAAAATTAATGTTTGTTGGGGTGTCATTGTTTTGTTTTAAATACAGTTCTCTAAGACCAGAGGACATAAGTTTTAGGCTTGAAAGGCTATTTAAATATTTTCCTCACATAGTTATTTAATTGTTTTACAGAGATTCTGACCCAGATTAGCCACTTACTCCCCCAGTGCATGTGTCTCAGGTTATCTTTCATGCTGCGATTTCTTTATTGACTCAGCAGATGAAGCTACAGTATGAAAAGGGCCAAGATTTTAAATGAAATAGAAAAATACTTACTAACAGTTTTAGGAAAATTAGGAGCCAATAAAAACTTTTTGTGTATATAAAGAAGTAAAATAAAATTATAAAGTGAAGTCTGAGTGTATTATCATATAGGATGAAAAAACTGAAATTTGTTGTTTCAGGCAGGAAAAAATGCATCATTTTTAGGCAGAGAGGGGGATTTTTAAAGGAAGGCGTGACATGTTACGTTGTAGTTGCCAGAGCCTCTCACTAAAGAAGTTATGTCTAAAAAAGACACGAAGTGAAGGAAGTATATTAGAACGATCACAGGAGCAATGAAAATTGAACAAATTAACTTACTACAATGTATTTTAAGCATCGAATCAAATTAAAGTAAAGCATTTCTAAAATCATTTGACTCTTCAAACAAAAGCTTTTGAGCAGAAGGAAAACATGTCAGTGATTCCGGAAATTCGATTAGCAAGCAAAAGTAAGACCCTTTACGAGTTTTCTGATAAAAAAATGTATTACAAGTTGCAAAAAATAATAATCTTACAAAGTATTTCGTAATAAACATCGCAACTGGGGAAAAAGTTAAAAGAGACCCGCAACAACTTATGGAAAATGTTATAGAAGGTGATTAAGAAGAGACCAAAATAAGTAACCACAAATCAGGTAAGAGAACCAAACTGACATAAGATAAAGTAAAAGACAAAGTGATGGAAATTACATCATAAATGTTCAAAAGAACTGACTAAAACGAGCAGAGCAGCGCATGACGGCAGGATAAAATTCAGCAAATTTTGCAGTGTTCTTGACCGGTACCTTGTAACAGAATACTTTAAATGTCAAAACTTTAAAATAAGCGGATGAAGCTTAAGGGGAAACTTTATGACGAAAATGTGAGAAAGGCCATCAACTGAAAGAATATTATGTTGAGAAAAAGGGTATTCATTGCCAAGCTAACATGCAGAAACACATCATATTATAGTAGTTCGTAGAAGCAAGAATGAATAATATAACTGACCATACCAAAGGCTTAGCATAGATATAAGGAAGTGCCTCTTCAAGGTTTTGTCAGTGAGAATAAAAATATTGAAATACGATAACAAATGTGATATGATCATGTTAAAAATTATTCGGTTAGGCAATAGAAAGTAGTCAACGAACCAAAAACTATTCAAATGTAATTAATGTTGCAGTCAAACTCTTATATGAGAAGACAGTTTGTAGAATACTGAAAGTTCCAACCTTGGTACAAAACCATTCTAACTAGATAAGCTCCTTAAATATAATCGCAAGATCTTCCCATATATTAAACATTAAGTCCTGATCACAGGAACAACTGAAATATCTGTGATAATTCAACAAACCAGAATACCTACTCATCTAACCGCAAGTGTGGAAGACTAAATAAGGATTTAAGATGAGATTTACAGAAAGAATGATATAGTTTACTTAATTACGGTACTAAAGCGAAAATAAGCAAAAGCTGTGTAAATTACCGTCAAAGAAAGTGAAAGTAATAAATTTTTAAATCCTCCTTTTTTTGCAGAAAATATGAAAAGTTATGTAAATAATAAAAAAAATTAATGTTTCCAAGAAGTAATTTTTTATATGAGGCATGAGGAAAATTTGAGAAAAATAAAGTAGGGCGAAAATACATGCTGTAATGATAACCCATTTCGAGAGCTAGACACTGGAAAAGAATCAAATGATCAAGGTTACCCTCAAATCCTTGTACATCATTTTTACCAACTCATAAAAACGAATTTTGGGCGTTGTTAGCGAACATACTGAACGGTGCAATATTTTACCTCTTTATCGATATAGTATTTCCTTCTGTGATGAATGAACTAAAATATGTAACCAATGTCAAATGTGTAATGCTAATGCTATTGACCCAAAATGTCGCTGATTCGGAATTCAATATTGATTTGGACAAAGCGTCAAAAGCCCTCGAAAGAAGTGCAAGGCAGTGCCGAAGAACGACATAATTTAGTGTATACAGTCAGTCAATGATTAAAAATGGAAAAATGAAATCAATTTTAATGCTTTTGCAGATAATACGGAATTTTACTTGGGTATGAACTACACTGAACATATTGGTATAAAAATGTGGAAATATTGAAGAACATATGGAACTGGATGAACAGAAAACCTAAATAGGATTGATACTTGAAAGCAAAGATAAATATTACTATTATGAGAATAAAGCGCTATCATTTATGAAAATTTTAATTTAGCCTTCACAAAAACTATCGAAATGTGATAAGTTAAAAATGCTTATATACAATTGTGTAACCAGCCATTACCTGACTGTAATAAGTCAAGAGTTTCACGTCAAAATTAAGTAGTAAATATATCCTTTTGGGAAAGTGTCAAACCCATCCTCATTTACCTTTATTAGCTATCTGTATTGTGATGTAAATAGAATTTATGAAGAAAATCATGGGAAACTGTAAAAGTGCAAATCCGCGCAAGAGAATGCACATATACAAATCATTGGTGTTGGGTTGTAACAAAAGTATCTCGAAAGTAACTGAAAACACTAAATCATAAAACAATAGAACTAAAACAGAAATTTGATCAAACTAAACCCTTTCTTATTCAAACTTGACTATGAAAAACAGATGGAAATATCTAACAAATTTAGTTTGGAGAGAGAGAGAGAGAGAGAGAGAGAGAGAGAGAGAGAGAGAGAGAGGCAGGCAGGCGGGCAAGCATAATAGATTTGTAGGAAACTACAAATATTTTGAAGATGGAAATGTTTACCGACCCATAGTTCTACTCACCTGGGCGCATGCGAAAGTAACACAGTCCCTCCATTTTCTGCTACAAATATAACAGGAAAATTGTACACTAAAATAATGAGCTGCAGAAATTAAGGTCTTCGATTCGACGAGACTCTTGGAAAACGAAAACCACTTATCACGACACCTCGTGCAAAGGCAAAAGTGATATTTGATACCCATTTTGAGTCTGTTTATACCAGTGCAGGGTGGCGCAGCGGAGGAGTCTGGATTAAAATACCAGTAATCCCCTGACCAATGGACACCCTCGGTTTAGGCAAGGTTCTGACATACAAGGGTCTGAAATTATAGTTCGGTGGGGCGGTAACTTCGTCAAAAGCACAACCAGGCCAGGAAGAAATGAAGTAGACATTCAGGATCAGAAATAATTCATATCCAGATTTTGCACGAAAATTCATTAATTTTCACTTTTGTAATATTATTACATTGGAGTGTTTATACTTGCAGATGGCTGGTGGATGATGGAGAGCTCTGATTGGCTGGAGTGATATTTGGGCCTAAACAACTTCTGGATCATGGCCTTAAACACCCGTTGAAGTCAACATGCTTGACCAAAAAAGATTTGTAAAAAGGCTGCTCTAGGATGGGTATATATATATACAGTATATAATTATATATATATATATATATATATATATATATATATATATATATATATATATATATATATATATATATATATATATATTACTAAAAAGACCTCATTCAAGAGCTGGATGAAACATCTATAATCTGCATCAGTTTGAATGAGAATCACTAATAATTCTACTAATGCCTGAGCAATCACTTTGTAGTAAGTTAATATATACATTATATATACATATATGTGTGTGTGCGTGTGTGTTAGTGTGTGTATTAATAGTAGTTAGAAGAATAGATCATAGAAAGGAAAGATATATATATATATATATATATATATATATATATATATATATATATATATATATATATATATATATATATAGTAGAGATGTATAGATAGGAAGAACAGTCAGCTCATGTGACATATTTATTGATAGCCTCAGAAAGCCAGGATCTCATCTTTTCTGGCTAAAAAGATACAAAAACACTAATTAAACTTTGTAGAGTTTACAAAATGTTTGGCACGTGACCATCATTTGACCCAACTTAGAAAATAGGGTAGGTTTCAAACCCGTGCCCTGCCCCCGCCACCCCACCCCCGTGATTAAATGGGACAGACAACATAGTAATACCTGGTTAAAGGGAACAGTTACCAGAGTAATACATGGATAAAAGGGACAGACAGCGCAGTACTACCTGGTTAAAGGTGACAGACAGTAGTAATACCTGGTTAAGGGCAACAGAAAGCACAGTAATACCTAAATAAAACTGACAGTCACCACATTAATACCTACATAAAAAGGACAGTCACCACACTAATACCTGGATATATATACTCATCGCCCCAGTTAGTGGAAAACAGTCTTGTATAATCACAATTTTTGACTTGTTACGTTACGTGGCCTTACCGAAGGGACCACTTAAACCATATCAAATATTTTAGACTTCCATGCTGAATTATTTTGCTCGAGCTCGGGAGACTATAAGTAATGATAACTGGTGAAGACTTTTGACATCTGTGCTTCTATGACCTTTGAAATTCAACGACATTCCTCTTGAACCAATATTCGTGGCAAACATTGTTTTTTTTTCGTAAATTCCCACCTGAAGACGTCATACGACTTCTCTAAATTCCATTCAGTTACTTGACAAATTTGATTTACCTTTATGTAAACAGTTACTTTCATATAAGTAGATGCATACTTACTGTATATGTATCCATGCACTAATATCATTAAGTGTATTGTGAACCGCTATATTAATAATAATAATTACAATTTTAGTTTAGTATAAAAAATGAAAAATACTTATTAAAAGGAGAGCCAGAGTTCAAAAACATTAAATAATTTTTAAAATCTGGATTAAAGGGTAATAAAGGTTGACTACTGGCATCTGTTGCATGAACTTTAGCTCAACAGTATTAACTCCAGCTTAGCTTAATTCTAATTTATGTACAGTAGGGGATTATATAAATGATAAAATAGCTTTGTGTG
>NC_089779.1:22230322-22232822 GCF_040412425.1 Macrobrachium rosenbergii
GTTATGTAATTATAATTAGTTAAGAGAACCCTTGAGTTTGCGTAATTTTCCCTCACATGAAGGCCCTAAACCATTGATTTCCCTTGTTTGTCTACAAATTGCCCTAATATTGAGTCAGATGTGTAATAAATAATAGGAACTCCCTGCGTTCATCCGTTGCCACCCAGAATCAATTAAGTATCCCCCGAACATTCATAAGAACTGGTGTACCTTGCTGAGTATGCAATTGTTTTGCAATTATCAGTGAAATAGAACTGCTGACTGGTCTGCATAATTTTAGAGACGACCCTGATATCGTACCCCCTCCATTTTAAGCACGAGAAGAGTCAGTTCCACAACGTAAGTATGTGTCGAAATATTTTGTTTAAGCTTATGCTAGGTGCAAAAAGTGACTGCAATTAGTGTTAGGTAATTGACAGACCACGTGCATGCCAAATTAGTTCATGAGAAGAGAGAGTGTATTAACAATTCCACGAGATTTTTGTGCTATCACATGTTAGCTGCATGTTTTAAGAATAGGAAGCTAGGGAGTAACTCAGTCGAAGAGTTAAAAAACAAGGAATAGAGCCCCTATTCCTTTGTTCACAGGTTAAGGACAATTTGAAAGTCCCAAATTCCCAGATAGGCACACTGTAGGTAACCACCAAGGCTTTAACTCCAGCTATTTTCGCATCGTTGGATTTGTCCTCTCTCTTTCTCTCGCTTGATCGATAGGAAAAGCTAGGAAGTATTTAGGAATCTGAATTTCCGCTCTCAAGATGAAAAGATAGTAAATTCCGACACGGAATCTTCTATTCCAGGCCACATGGGCCCATCCCTAATCATCTGCCATCTTTGATTTGTGAGCTCCATTAGAAATTCCATTGTTATAAAAACTGCACACATAGCTCATACAGCCCATTCTTTCGCTTGCTAATTTTTATCTATATGCCCGGGCACCTCGCTGCATTTTTGAAAATAATAAACCTTTTATTCTCTAACTGAGTAGGACATTTCTCTGCGAACCCGTAATATTCCTGTAAATTTATTTATTGACGAATATATCAGAGAGGATTTACTCATTCATTCATTACTGCGGGAGGCCCAAGCATGGGAAAAAGGGTAGGCCCAGGTAAAAAAAACAAGCCAGACATGTGGTCAAGAGACAACCCCCCCCACCACCCGCCTGACTCACCCATTGACGGCAGATGTCACGAGACCAGAAGTAAACATTGGAGTACCATTGGTCACGTGCGATCTAAGTTTTGTTTTGATAATGGAGAATGGCAATTTCTTGCTCTCCACACACACATATTATAAGATTAAGCATTTTTGTCTTACCCTCGTGGGTTGGAGATTTTAATATTCGATAGGATCAATGTACTGTTTTCATTATGCCACATTTAAAATTATTTAACTGAGCAAGGAAAGTTTCCTTTACCCACCATGTGTGTATAACCCCATAAGCCGTTTTTTTATTAGTTCTGCAATGTCTCTCCGCAACTTAAAATATACATAAAGGCTTATGTTAGCTGGGGCTAAATTTTCATTCATTAAGAACCACTAAGTCTATTCAGACATTAATTTTTAAGTCTTTTCAGACACCCTGAGATTTGTCTAATTCAGACATATTAATCTTTAACTGAACCTTTTCAGACAACTGAGATTTGTCTTATTCAGACATATTAATTTTAACTGAGTCTTTTCAGACAACTTGAGATTTGTCTTATTCAGACATATCAATTTTCGTTCATTCTGCACAATTGAGTGTTTCAAATTTGTTTTATTCAGACATATTAATTTTTAAGTCTTTTCAGACACCCTGAAATTTGTCTTATTCAGACATATTAATTTTTAACAGTCTTTTCAGCCACCCTGAAGTTTGTCTTATTCAGACATATTACTTTTAACTAAGTCTTTTCAGACACCCTGAGATCTGTCTTATTCCGACATATTTTCAGACACCCTGAAATTTGAATCTTATTTAGACATACTAATTTTCGTTCATTCTGAACAACCGAGTCTTTCAGACACCTGAATTTTAAGTCTTTTCAGACAACTGAATCTTTTCAGACATATTGATTTTCTAACGGGTCATGCCCATATAAGCGTTATCTCAAGATGTCTGTGACATCCAGAGCCCAGCAAAATGAGGACTTCAAGTTCTACATGTCTGCTGGAAAGGACATGGGACTGTCAGGAAAAGCCCTAAGGGATTGGGTCCAAGAGAGAGTAGATGATGCCAAGGCAGAAAAAGAAGCAAAAAGACAGGAGAAGGAGAACGAAAGGAAAGCCCTGGAGAAACGAGAAGAGGCAGAAAGACAGGAGAAGGAGAAAGAAAAAAAATCCCAGGGGAAACAAGAAGAGGCAGAAAGACAGGAGCAGGACTTCCAGTCCCCATCTAAGTTAGAGCAATCCAGGGGTCCAAATCCCCCAAATCATTCATTAGGCATGAGTAAGCCTCAAACGCCTGCATTCGTTCCACTGCCAGTGCCACCTGAGTGCAATGTGCAGTGGCCCC
>NC_089779.1:22240322-22247822 GCF_040412425.1 Macrobrachium rosenbergii
ACTACAGAAAATGACTCCGGCAACACCTGAATCGACTGTGCCGAAACTGAAGATGTACGCAAGTTTCCTTTTCGTGCATGATGATGATACTTTTAGGAAAAAATGCACAGCCATTATTCAAAAGAGTTTTCCAGCCTTAAATCTGAAAATAATCCCGAAAAATCCCTTAACAATAGGGTCTCTGTTCAGAGTCAAAGACCGGCTCAGTCCTCTGCTTTCGTCCAGCGTTGTTTACAAGTATACTTGCCGGGGATGTGATGACGGGATATACGTGGGGTGCACGAGGAGGCTGTTGAAGGTCCGCATAGATTCCCACAGGGGCATAAGTCATAGAACAGGTAGCAGGTTATCTAATCCTGAGCAATCAAATATACAAAATCATTCAAAATTATGTAAAACTTATATTGACAGCAAGGATTTTTTCATCTTAGGCCAAGTGCAGAACAACAACGACTTAACCATCCTAGAATCCATAATTATCAAGAAGACTGTACCGTCGTTAAATACTCAGTCGTCCTCAATGAAATTGTTTATAGCCTAGTTTGGGCAACTGGTTTTCCTCACTCTGTTTTTATTTATTTATATTATATTAGTCTTGTTCTTTCCTTCATATAGGTAGGTTGTTTTAAGATTTTAGTGAACTCCTTTTACTTATTGGAATGTGTTTTGTTTTTAAATATTTTTACTACAGAAAGAGCTGTTGTCATTGCATTAATTTGTTATTGATGTTCGCAAATTATATTATATTTTATAGCCTTGAAAATGCGACTTGGAATTCGTCGCGAAACGTCGGCATTGAAAATAAACTGTAGATGATGAGGATGCCTTTCCCTGCTGCTTCCTTCGTGATGTATATATACATATATATATATACATATATATATATATACTGTGTATATATATATATATATAATATATATATATATATAATATATATATATATATATATATATATATTATATATATATGAATGAATTTTTATCACGTCACCGTGATTCATATACAAGCATTAAGCTACAAACGTCCTTTAATATCCAATTCGCTCTACCTCGGAAATATATTTTCACATATGTTACCTGAAGGGGAATTTTTTAGTTGATAATAAGTTCGTCGTCTCATGGGCTCGAACCACGGAAGACAAGAACTCAGGACTACAGTGACGCCATTTTAACCACACGGCCAATAAGTGAGGTATAAGTAGATACCGAGTCCCACCTACAAATCCCCGTCGAACTCAGGCATTTGTATTTAGAATCTATATCAACCTACCTCTGCCATGCTAACCATGTAGTGCGTTTGTTGCATGCAGCCATATTATGAATGAATTTTTATCACATCACTCTGATTCATATACAAGCATTAAGCTACAAACGTCCTTATATATATATATATATATATATATATATATATATATATATATATATATATACTGTATATATATATATATATATATACTGTATATATATATATATATATATATATATATATATATATATATATATATATATATATGTATATATATATATATATACTGTATATATATATATATATATATATATACTGTATATATATATATATATATATATATATATATATATATATATATATATATATATATATATATATATATATATGTTACAGTCATTTTGAGGAATTGGTCATTTTGCAAACTGCCCGGTCATTTTGGAAAATGACCAAAATATCTGTCAGTATGCAAAATGCCCAAATAATTGTGGTCATTTTGGAAAATGACCAGAAGTTTAGTCATTTTGCAAAATGACTATTAGTATCGTTGGTCATTTTGTAAAGTTACCCCAATAGCTGCTGGTCATTATGCAAAAATAAACAAATAGTAACTTAAAATTGATTAGGAAAAGTCTAAGTATTAATAAAGGTGTGTGTTTTTTTTATTCAACATTAAAAACTTACATTACACATTACAAGTATATTAGAATATTGAAAGAACTAAAACTGAACTTGAAAGACGCTCAAATTAGTATCCTAAGCAGATACAAATGTTTCGAAGTGTGTGTGCAAGTGTGTTTCTCTGAACAGGCAGTTAGTTCCTACTTAGGTTCGGCCGAGGACGGAAATATTCGTGCTCCTCTCATCACTTATTTGTTGGAAGTATATTGTACATTGAAAAGCTTCACAATGGAAAGTAAGAAAAGTCTTTTCCAAACAAAACTTATAGAGTCTGAAGAAAACAAAGCTACAAATAGTTCAAGGTTATTTCCCCGGGAAGAATACGAACGAGTAATTAGTCGCCTGAATGAACTTAAACAATCTAATCCTACGAAGACTAAGCAGGATTATCGTTTGTTACAAAAATATGAAATACTGGAGGTCACAATTGAGGGTACCACCGTGCAAAAGTTGCAGAAGAAAGGAACTCAGCTGCGATTCGTTTGTGCTGAAGATGTGTTTGATGTACTTCTAGCTATTCATCGCATAATTGGCCACGGAGGAAGAACTAGTATGTGTAAGGCAACCAAAGAAAATATGCAAACATTTCACGTGATCAGATAACGCTGTTCTTGCAGTATTGTGAGGAATGTCAGCTAAAGAAAAGTAGTGTGCGGAAGTGTGTGGTTGTCAAGCCAATCGTCTCGAACAGCATGAATTCTCGAGCTCAGGTTAGTAACGAAACAAACAAACATTATTATTCACTAAGTTATTGTAGGCATTTCCTAGCCTTCCAATCTAATCTTAATGTAATAAATTATATGCATGACCCTACTACTACTACTACTACTACTACTACTACTACTACTACTAATAATAATAATAATAATAATAATAATAATAATAATAATAATAATAATAATAATAATAATAATAATAATAATAATAATAATTCTGCTGACAATAATAATTATGATGATGTATTTGCATTACTTATAATTTTGCCTTGTACTGTGTCTTTGCAGGTTGACTTGATTGATATGCAGAGTCAACCAGATGGGAAGTACCGTTTCATTTTCAATTACCAGGATCACTTGACCAAGATGATATGCCTTCGAGCCCTACAGACTAAGACTGCCGAGGAGGTAGCTTTTCACCTGGTTGACATTTTCTGTGATAAAGGAGCCCCTCATATTCTTCAATCTGACAATGGGAGAGAATTTTCAAATAAGGTAATCAAGGAAGTTCTGGCTATGTGGCCAGAATGTAAGCTAGTTCATGGGAAACCAAGATATTCTCAATCACAGGGTTCCGTGGAACGAGCAAACAGAGATGTTGAAGCAATACTCGCTTGCTGGATGAAAGATAACAACACTACACAATGGTCAAATGGACTGCGCTTTGTTCAGTGGCAGAAAAACACGCGCTTCCATTCAGGAATTGGCAGGACACCTTATGAAGCCATGTACGGAGAAAAGGCTCATCTTGGTATTTCTGCTGTCAACATACCAGAAGAAATAATGGAAGGCATGGAGACAGAGGAGCAGCTTGCAGAAGCCCTTTGTTTAGTTAATGAAGAAGATCAAAATGTAGAACAGGAGAGAAGTGCTGAAAGTTGTGCCATAAATTGCAACTCGTGTGGTCAAAACATTCCATGTCATCCTTCTGGTCAGTGTTGTTCAACTGTAAATGACAATGTTGATGATCCTATGCTCTGTTGCCTATGCAATAGAAATCGTAGCATTCAGGCTGAACGAAGGGAATCGAAAATACAACAAGAGAAGCAAGCTAAAAAAATGAAGGATAAATCAGTACAGCGTTGCAGGGGACACTGTCATGGTTCCTATTCCACTTGTTGACCGTGGACGAGCGGAGTTTGCGAATGCAAAGGCAATTATAACTGAGACAATGGATGGCGGAACTTACAAACTAGGGACAAAACATGGTTTACTTAAACAGGTGTACAGTCGGAATCAGTTCACTTTATGTGCTGAAAAATTTATGTCACTCGAAGAGGTAATAAAGGATGGCGAAGTCAGTCTGCGAGAGGTAGCTATTGCAGACTGGATGGGACATGGCCAGGTAAGGGCATCAGTAAGTGTAGCTGCACCCAGTCATGTCGGAGCAGACGCTGTAAATGCTTCAAAAACGAAGTATTGTGCAACAGCAGATGTAAATGCAGCAACTCTCTTGTTCAAACAAGTCAGATAATGCTAATTTTGATAATTGTTGAAATAATTTTCAAGTTCAGTTTTAGTTCTTTCAATATTCTAATATACTTGTAATGTGTAATGTAAGTTTTTAATGTTGAATAAATGACCAGCAGCTATTGGGGTAACTTTACAAAATGACCAACGATACTAATAGTCATTTTGCAAAATGACCAAACTTCTGGTCATTTTTCAATATTCTAATATACTTGTAATGTGTAATGTAAGTTTTTAATGTTGAATAAAAAAAACACACACCTTTATTAATATATACTTAGACTTTTCCTAATCAATTTTAAGTTACTATTTGTTTATTTTTGCATAATGACCAGCAGCTATTGGGGTAACTTTACAAAATGACCAACGACACTAATAGTCATTTTGCAAAATGACCAAACTTCTGGTCATTTTCCAAAATGACCACAATTATTTGGGCATTTTGCATACTGACAGATATTTTGGTCATTTTCCAAAATGACCGGGCAGTTTGCAAAATGACCAATTCCTCATAATGACCAACATATATATATATATATATATATATATATATACACAAAAAGCCAGTCCCCAAAGACACAGGAGTTTACGAAATCCCTTGCCTTGACTGTGGCCAATCTTATATTGGTTTTACAGGTAAATCACTCCTCCAGAGATTAATACAGCATAAACGTTCAGTTAGGTATGAACATCAGAGCTCAGCTGTTTTAAACCACATAAATAACCATAATCATAGAATAAACTGGAATTTGTCATGTATAATTTATAGCAGCAATAGTCGGTTCAAAAGCCAGATGCTAGAATCAACTTTGATTAAACAAAGAAATATGATGAACCTCTCAAAAGGGGCCTGGGCTTCAGATATTATGAATTAAATCCTCCTCCAACCTGCTATTTAGAAGATTAAAGAGAAATTGCCAACTGGAGTGACATAACAGCTGACCTATATTTCAGAGTCGAACTGTCTCTCTCTTCAAGCAAGTAATGAATGAGAAGAGTTACAGAAAAGTGGTATTTATACCAAAAGGTCCATAGGTCAGCCGTTATGTCACTCCAGTTAACAATTTCTCTTTAATCTTCTTAACAGCAGGTTGGAGGAGGATTTTATTCATAATATCTGAAGCCCAGGCCCCTTTTGAGAGGTTCATCATATTTCTTTGTTTAATCAAAACTGATTCTAGCATCTGGCTTTTGAACTGACTATTGCTGCTATAAATTATACATGACAAATTCCAGTTTATTCTGTGATTATGGTTATTTATGTGGTTTAAAATAGCTGAGCTCTGATGTCCATACCTAACTGAATGTTTATGCTGTATTAATCTCTGGAGGAGTGATTTACCTGTAAAACCGATATAAGATTGGTCACAGTCGAGGCAAGGGATTTCGTAAACTCCAATGTCTTGCTGCTTATGGATTAGTTCAGTTTCCTTTTCCTTGAAATTTGGGAAGCAAATCCGTAAGGCTCTTAGGAATAAATTGGTGGCTTCGTCAATATTGATAGAAATGTCATGGTAGCTAAAATAGTGAACGTTTGAAAGTGAAAATGTTGGTTGTCTGTATATGGTAAATTTGTATTCTGTCGTGTCTCTTATTATTAAATGTCAAGAAAAGGAATTTTGTTGTCTGTTTCCCATTCAACTTTAAATTTTATGCTAGGCTCTAATGCATTTAATTTTGAAAGAAATTCAATGAAATTGCCCTGCCTATTATCCCAAAATTTTAAGATTTCTTCTACATATCTCATCCACAGTAGGTCTTTAGGTTTTATTGTGTTTATTATTATAGTTTCAAAATATTCCTTGTATAAATTGGCTAAAACAGGACTTAAAAGGGCTGCCCATGGGATAGAGAGGGGCAATACATTCCCCCTTCAGTCTCAAGGCACACTAATCCCCCTTTTGTCCTGTACTGAGCTAGACAGTTGCCCTAAGTCATTTATCTACCATTGAAGTGCTATGAACATCTTTCCCACTAAATTCATCCAAATCGTATGGCGCGTAATATTAATACTCGTATGAGTTAGCCTGTCCATCACTCAAAACCTGTTATAGATACTCATATGGTGATGCCCGTCCATTAAGGGTTAACACCATACGCAAAAAGGGAATGTGTTTATTTACTTATTATATTGTATAGCGTCTTCAACCAATGTATGTACTGGCGGGGCAAATGACTTGTGATTATCGCTTTGCACATGATGAAGCAGTTGCCAGATGTCGTGTATGTTTATTCATTCCTTATGCAGGCGCTGTCTTCCACTTTGTTGCATCGTAAATTGCTGTTGTTCTCTCCAGGTAATAATTTAGTAATAAACCTTGTAGATAGTGATAGATTTCGCTCCAAAGTGTTTGAGTGACACCTTGCAGACTCGTCTTTGATTACAACAGAAAGAAATGATCGATTTAGGTTTTCAATGTAGATTTTATCGAGGCAATAAACAATTATATTAATTATCATAAATTATGATAAAAATTCATGTAAATTCTGATAAAAAAATTGATGTTTTAGGGGATTCATTGTTGTAGGTTAATCATACTTCTGGTAGCACCAGAAGAAAAGGCGAAGTGTCAGGTGAAAAATGAGAATAAACCCAGAACGCTGAACGAAAAAGTGATGTAAAAAAAATCTAATTTGTTTTGGCTGTGTTTGTATGTCCGTCACGGGGTAGGAATCCGAACCACATGACAGACCCAGACAAAATTTTGCACACGGCCTCTATGTCACTCTAGATAGGCTTTTAACTAAAACTCAATCCCCTACCCCGTGACAGACATACAAACACAGCCAAAACAAATGAAAATTATTTTTACATCACCTTTTCCTTCAGTGTTCTGGGTTTATTCTCATTTTTCACCTGACACTTCACCTTTTCTTCTGGTGCTGCCAGAAGTATGATTAACCTATAACAATAAATCTCCCATAACATCAATTTTTTATCAGAATTTACATGAACTTTTATCATAATTTATGATAATAATTAATATAATTGTTTATTACCATGGCAAAGTCTACTCTGAAAACCTAAATCGATAATTTTTTTTCCATTGGAAGCAAAGATGAGTCTGCACATGTGTAGTAGTGGCTAAAAGCATGACGATTTCAGCCAGCAGAAACCACCACCAGACTTCCCTTATATATGTATAACTGAATCACGAAAATATGGAACGTGATGAATATATAAATAAAGATAAAATCCACGAAGGAAACAGAAACACTGGAGTGCTGCGAGGCCTTTCGACGCTATGTCCTTTACTTAGCAGACTGAAGAAATATAAAAGTATGTTTACAAAGAAAGCTCATATAAATGACAGATGGGGATTATAAAGGAAACATATGTACCTGAAATCCAACACAATAGAAGAATTAGTAGAACTGCCAAAAAAAA
>NC_089779.1:22255322-22260322 GCF_040412425.1 Macrobrachium rosenbergii
CACTCGGGCGATAATGTGCGCATTGAATAGAGCACCTAGCAAAATGTAAATTATCGGGTGTCAGAATTTGAAAGCTTCAACAAGAAGACCATCGCAGCTGGGCGATTTATCATTGGGTAAGTTGTTTATGGCATCGCAGATGTTACCTGGAGTAATACAATCATCGAAATGAAATTGAATGTTATCAGTAAGGAGGTTATCTACATCCCTTCGGGAGTCTTGATCATTTATGCAATTCAGGGTCGTGCTATATATATATATATATATATATATATATATATATATATATATATATATGCATATACATTTATTACCTGCTACATAAAATGGAATTCTTTTGAAGGGGCAAAACCCCCTGTCATTTCTCACGAGAAGCCAGTATAAACACCTCTTACTTCTTTCCGTTAAAAGGTTTCCGATAAAAACGCCCGACCGCAATACATTTTCTCAAACGGAGACCGGAAAAGGATGGCTTTGGGATGGCCCGACACTAATCTTATTTTATGTTTGCCCCAGTTAGTTGATTACTCTTGCTCTCGCTCTCTCTCTCTCTACACACCTACCTGCTGATACACACACATACACAAATACATGTATATGTATATACATTTCATACCCAAACACACAAATACATAAATACTAGCTGACCAACCTGGTGCTGCCTGGGAAAACCCTGAATGACAACCGATAAACTCTCTCTCTCTCTCTCTCTCTCTCTCTCTCTCTCTCCTCCCTAACAGCCACTCTACTCTCTCTCTCTCTCTCTCTTTCTCACTTCCTCTCCCTCTCCCTCTCTGTCTCTCTCTCCAACTCTCCCTTACTCTCTCCCTCTTTCTCCTCCCTAACATCCCCCTCTCTCTCTCTCTCTCTCTCTCTCTCTCTCTCTCTCTCTCTCTCTCTCTCTCTCTCTCTCTTTCCTGTTCAGGTAGTTGCTTGAATTACATTACCCAGCATTTTTGATGTTTTATATTTCACCCTTTCTCACCCCCCATTCCTATCAGGGCTGAACTTGGGCTTAAAGGGCATCAGGAGTGTTACTATTCTTCTCAGTGACCTCGAAAACTATGTATTAGACACTAATATCTGTCGTTTTTGGTTATTTTTACATGTCACCCCCTTCCTACCCCAACCTCTTTGGTGCCAGTGACGTCTTACCCCCACAGTATTCTTTTCCAGATAGTAAGTCATATGTATACTGAAATGAGGTATGATAAACCTGTAGAGTTTAATTAGTTACTAAGTTTACGAGCAAAACCAGCCCCATTTCAGGGAAGCCCTTCCTACACCTACCCGCTCTGGTGCCCTATGATGCCCTTCGGTACTGGTGATGTCTTAGCCCATAGTATTGTTTTCCAGATAGTAAGTCATATGTGTACCAAGTTTGGTTGAAATTGCTCAGTTCGTTTCAGAGTTGTGCTGGAACATGCACACACACACGCACACATACATACATCCATTTATATACAGTATATATATATATATATATATATATATATATATATATATATATATATATATATATATATATATATATATATACATACATATATATATATATATAAATTTCTGACTCACGTCAGGATCGAACCCAGGTCTCTCAGGTGGAAAGAGACCTGGGTTGATCCCTGACGTGAGTCAGAAATTTATTTCTGTTCCACACGTGATTGTGTGTTGATGATCTCATATATATATATATATATATATATATATATATATATATATATATATATATATATATATATATATATATATAAAGATTCATTTATCATGAAACTGATGCACGTTGATGGCAGCACAAGAACAAGCACTAGAAACACATGTCCAGAATAAAACGGATGCCCAAGTGTCAATATCAACTGTATGCAGCAAAGACCAACAGAATTTGGAGACTATAAACCACACCAGAGAACCCAGCATTAGCTCAAAATGAATTCTGTGCACGAGGAGGCATGAGTCGGCCGCATGACACCGTTGACACGGACGCCAAAGCCTTCTTGCTCAAACGTCTGTCAAGAAAACAGCTGACCGCGTACCGAAATGTAGTGCAGCCGGATGCCAGAATAAGAGCTGGAAAACGAAAAATCAAGATACTCTGAGATTTTGATGGAAGGACTCAACCAATCCATGTAACACAGCTAAGGACAAAGGCTGAGCAACGATTGAAAAGTGCCGAGATCTAAAGATGGAAATAAGGAAGCTCTTTAAAGCTGACGACATGGAAGTAGCAACTATCGTCCTGGACCTCCAGGAATAGTCCCAGAGGACATTATTAAAAGCCTGGAGGGAACTGGATGCAAAAGCCTCGAAGCGGGTGTTGTCCAAAAAAATGTATAGCTGACAACAGCAAGGATGATTAGGGGAGTGTAGGATAATTAAGTATATAGGGTTTTTGGGCATCAGATCCTCGGGAGGCAGGTCGCAGCCCGGATTCAGACTCGGAGATAAAAGCCTTGCAGGGTTTGGAAAAAAAATACTCATAATGAAAAAAATCTTTTTGCGTTTTTTAATAAATGAGAATTGGAAACAATGGCCTAATTCAGGACAGAGGATTCTTTACTTCTGACTACACAAGAGCAACCAAGACCCCATTTAATGAGAGTCGTACTTTCTTGAAATCTGACAGGCATTTAGCAGTTTAGAAGAACACCAAAGTAACTTTTCCGTGCATCAGGCATGTGGGATTCCACAAGTTTCACAAACTGTTAAAAGTCTAAGCGCATATGTAAATATTCCCGCACATACACACCAAACCTTATCAAAAGTCTCCCACAGAATTACATTCAATCAAAACAAAACTATGAATACATCCATTATTAAAAACCTTAAATCCTTACATAATACTGGTTTCACTATAAAAACATTTATTGCAAGCGATGGATGAAAAATTTGTACATATGCTAATATACAGTAGTCAGTGTTTGTTAGTCAATGAATAATGACTCAACCTCCACGTAGCATCCAAGCTTTGAGAAAAATCGTGGTGATCATTTTTGTTTGATTTTGATAGGATCCGTTGCAGCTAACGGACAAACGTTACCGAATTTGGTTTTTTAAGCGATAGTCATATTACTACATTTTTAATGAGTTCTAAGTATCATCGAAGACAAGTTAGTGACCTCTTCTAACCATTTAGAACAGTATTATATTCGTAGTTAAAAGAAAAAATACCAAAAACTTGGGGAACCTGTCCTAATAAGCAAATTTCACCCAAGGAATTTCCACTTATGTAAATGGCATACGGTCTGTGCGAGGCCAGGAATAGATAATAGCCACGCAGAGAAGAACTTTGTTTGTTGACACTCATCAAGTGTTGCTTAGTCTTACTTCCTTCTAAATGCAGCGCTATTTCTTGACTTTCCACGATGGAAATGAAAGACGCAGCATGCATGAAATGAAAAAAAATGAATGAGTGAGACAGACAAAGCTTATTCTGATGAGGCGGATCATAGTGTCTCTCCGGCGGTAGATTGGTTCTCGCAGACTACAGATATGCGAGGACAGTGGGGGCCGGAAGGGTGTCGACAGAGAAACATTTTTAATGATTTAAAAAATGCTGATTTCCTGGACACTTAGAATTAGAAAAAAGCGACCTAGCAATTACAGTAAGATTTGTTTTGATGATTAAAATAAATACATTCGTGGAAATGATTATACAATTGTATATACACATGACTCATGCGTATATGAAATTCCATTCAAGATAAATTCAAACTGAAATTTCGAATCATTTGTTGAAGTTTCTCTTTCCTTTCATTTTTTACCTCTCTTCCAGTTTCATTGGGAACACGGTCAAAGATCAATGCTTTTAGCAGGGGCGTCATTTAAGATTTTTGTCCGGCGGGTGGGGGCAAAGACGGTTTTGCCAGCGAAGCGAGCCTAATCAGCTGATTTTTTTTATTTTGAGCTATTTTGTGTGTTTTTGAAGCCACATAAGCAAGGTATTTCAGCAAAAATTATGTACTTCTACTACTATATGTTTTATCTCATCATCACAGGTAGCTAGTAGACAGACAAAGATCAAGAAGCATAATATTTCTGAGAAATTTTATATATTCATGATTGCACACTTAAAAAAGAAAACATGCTGTTACTTCTTGGGGCTTGGGGGTGAGGGGACCAAGTTGTGGCTTTGGTTGGGGGGGAGGGGGGCAATTTGGGTCTTGGGGGTGCAAGTTGAGTCTTGAGGGGGGCAGTTGACCCACCCCCCAATTGACGCCCCTGGCTTTTAGGGTCTTTCATAAACTGCGCCTTGCTGGAAGGAATTTTTAAGAGCAGAGGCTTCGCAGGTATGTGAAGCTCATGCACTAGACTAGACCGACCTTGGCCCCGAGAGCGCCAGTTCACGCGATGGACCTCTTACCACCACTCACAGCCTCGGGTGTTGGGATAGCGTTTGCATAATCAAGTATAAAGTGGCAGATACGTGCAAACACACACACAGCTGCTCAAACACTCACACACATACACACATGCACGCACACACACAAACACACACACATATATATATATATGTGTGTGTGTATGTACAGTATGTATATCAGTAAATATCATTGCCCTCTTCCTCCCCCAAGTGTTCTATCAAAAACCAGAGCTTATACTCCTCTGCAAACATGCATATCAAACGATTTCTCGAGCTGGGTAAACAGCAAATTTGTTCATTTTTGGGTGCAACTAGAAAAGGTCACGAAACGAACGTGACTTCATATAAAACCAACTTGGCATTAACAGGTCTAAATGATTATTATTGAATCTATTAGTATCATTCACGTGATATACGTATTTCTCAATGTTGAGCCAACAAAGGCCTTGAAACTTCTCGATCGCCTCACACCACTGGATACGCTCTATTTGACAAGGTCCGGAAAATGAGCAAAACTGCAAAGAATGAAAAGTGTCTTAGATTAGGCTGCTGCCGCCAGATTCTACGGGGTTTTCATGGCAGAGCTAACATTATACCCGAGTTTACTAGCAGTGATTCTGAGGGTGCTGGAATATTCTGT
>NC_089779.1:22265322-22270322 GCF_040412425.1 Macrobrachium rosenbergii
GACTGAGACATGTGCTGTTACTCCCATTAACTTGTTCGTATTTCTCAAAGAGGCATACGGGACTCGAACAGAAAATCATATTGGACAAAGCTTTAACATGATCGATACAAACAACAGGTGGCTAAATTAAGATTGGCATATTTATAAAACAAGATGTAAAATGCGAGTCTTCCTTATTTTGACTGTGGCAAAATCTTAAGATGACGGAGCGCTCATCTGTCAACACACTTATCACTTGTGAAAACAACTCGAACGTCTGGTCTAACAGACAAGAAATCTCCTCTCTCTTACAGTATCAAAATGAAATATATTAATTCTAAATTACGTTATTAAGTTCTCTAAATCATTAATATTTGTGAAATCTGACATTATACATAGCTATCACTAATAAACAGAATGCACTATATAATATCTCTTGTATAAAGAAAAAATCATTCGACAATTATAAAGCACATCATAATATTCGAGAAAAATCAAATTTTATACATCTTACAAGAGAATATCGTAAGAATATATATATGTATATATATATATATATATATATATATATATATATATATATATATATATATATATATATATATATATATATATATATATATATATATATATATATATCTCACATTGGGATCGAACACCAGTCTCTCAAATGAAAGGCCAAATTGCTACCAATATGTGGCACCTCCTCAAGGTAGCTACCCCACACGCCAGGTCAAGGCATTTGATGACTCTGGCGTGCAAATTTCCCTCATAAGGAAAGACACAGTTCCCTATGGAGCTACCATTAACCGACGTAAACTCATCACAATTGAGGAGTATCAATCAATTTAAAATGATTCTCCCTACTGTTCAGTTGACAGTCACAAGACCTCATGGATCCAAAATCTGCAACCTTGCAGTAGCAAGTTATATTCCTGGAGGTTATGACATCCTCCTGGGACAGGACTTCCAGTCCACATCTAAGTTACAGAAATCCATGGGTCCAAATCCCCCAAATCATTCATTAGGCATGAGTACACCTCAAAAGCCTGCATTCATTCCACTGCCAGTGCCACCTGAGTACAATGTGCAGTAGCACCCTCCCACTGCCAGTGCCACCTGAGTACAATGTGCAGTAGCACCCTCCATCACGATTGATTCCAGATCCCATTCCAGTTCCTGGCCCTGCCCCAGTGCCAGTGCTACGGCCCATAATAGATCTCCCTCCAGAAGATCCCAAACTCGATTCACAATCTCTGCCAGTGCCACTTGTGTGCACTGAGCAGTGCTATACTCCGTTCATCCCGAATGATGAGCAAATTCTAAATCCAATATTAGTGCCTGACCCTGCCTTAGTGCCAGCACCAGATTACGCCACCGATCTCCATTCAAGAGATCCCAATCAGGATCCCCTCTCTTCTCCCGGCCTGGCTCAGCTACCAGTGCCGGTAAGAAAGACAAATTCTTCCGACCACAGCGGAGTTTCAACCGAAGGTGTGGCCTCTCAACCCTTGCCCGAGCTGGTCATGGTAACCTGCAAGCCTATCACGCCCACCATAACCTCTTCCTCTCTTTCCCGGACCCCTGTGAACACGACCATGAGTAAAGGTTCTGCTGTGTCTCAAATGGCCGATGAACTCACGGAACTGCGGCGACTTGGGATACAGCCTGCAATGAATGCCCCTGCTTTGGCTGCCAAAGAAGCCGACACAGGTGGCACTCCAATGTCCTCTTCAGGATCGGTTCGACCGACTCCCCTACCAAGGAGAACCATCAACCTAAAGAGATCTGTGGCAGAAATCATAGGTGTAGGTAATGCCAGGTAGCTTAATGAGAGCTGCTGAGCTCTCTTGGCACCAGTGCAAATTTGGCACAGTGTCACCCTTTTATCCTACAAAGTTCCTTGGCACCTCTATCCAGAGGAGGGTGTCAGGTTTCCTCACCTATCTATTTCCCCTATAACTCTGTAATTTATTCTTTTCCTTCAACATTTTCCTTTCATTATTTTGTTCAATGAATCATATCACTTTACGCCTCAGAAGGGGTTATAGTTTACATTGTTCCCTTGTTCCCCCTTCTGCCAAAGCAGAGTGCAAATTGACAGACATCCCATTTTTGTAAGTCCTATGACTTCCCTTTGAAGCCCCTTGGGCAAAAGAATAAACCTAAGCCATTTTCATAGGCTAAAGAGTATAATTTCGGCATACTATAGCAGAGTCCACCGAGGTTTGCAGCTAAGCCCCGCCCACTGCACACCAGTGACTGGCTAGCTCTTGAAGGGGGAATGACGTCACACTAGTTAACAGTCCAAATGATTACCAGTACAGATTTGACTCTGTTCGTTCATGTTGCGTTTCATGCATGAATCATGACACCTCAGATATGAGTTCCAGGATCTGTGAAGTATGCAGCTGATATCTCCGATAAAAGATATGTTATATATCATTATGAAAATCTTGGATCATTTTGTCTGTGCATTTTTTTTTTTAATCATGTGCAGCCCATCTTGCTTTTTTTTTCTTTTAAGTTGGTGCTGGCCTACATAAGCGATCCCACTTAGACCACATTAATTGAAATGAAGCATAGACTTATGCAGCTATGTCAAATGTTAATATCATTGAGAGATTAGGCTACACGTGAGTTTCTTATATTCTGAGGCAATGACAGGGCATAGGCCTACACGTCAATTTCTTATATTTTGAGGCAATGACAGGGCATGGGCCTACACGTCAATTTCTTATTGCAAATAGTTTTCTACCCGTATCTGTTGGAAATATAGTAACTTTTAATTAATATAGTAGTTTCAACTCCACGATATATAATGTATATGTATTAAGTGGAATGTACACGTATAAGCAAGTACACATACACATACATGCGTGGATGGCCATAGTAATTGTAACGCCACTTATACCACAGAGAATAAAAGTAAAACTTGTGGGCACGTAGCCGATGGCACACACAGATCAATCATAGGACTGTCTCAGCCTTATACACAACTATCAAACTGTTCTCAATGAACTATATTGAAAAATATATTTACAAAAGGGATACCAAGTTATATTACTGTGATGAGTAAATATAAGGCTGCTGCAGCATTTCTATGAAAATGAAGGCTATGGCAGGAAGGCATCATAAGATACTTAACGAAATAAGAAAAAATAAATGATAGCTGAAAAAGTTATTTACGAGATGATCCAAACTTTTGGGGGCACTCTTGTAGATTACCCTGTTGAACAAAAGGATACTTAAGAGTCGGTAAATCTCTCCCTCTCTCTTCCTGTTGTTAGGAGAATATTCTAGCTTAGACTATATTCATAAAGATCTCACTTACTTTTAATTAAAACAAGTTACTAAATTTCAATTAACAAGAGTAGGCAGATAATTCTTTACACCAGTATTTTATGAATAGGTCGATGTTTATTCTGCAACGTTAGGTTACCATGTGAAATTTTTCGAAGACGCTACAAGCACCATAAAAGCAGGAACAAAAACAAGAATAACCACAACAAGAACCACAATAAAATGGCTGAATATAAGATAGGCCTATAATCCAAACACCATAAAGACATAGGACATTACAGGTGTATGTCATTTTTTATTACCCTGTTATTTCGAAAGGAGATAATGTCCTTAAAATTCTCAGCAAATTATGTCCAGTATGATTCGTACAACTTATCATACTGTAACTTTAAGTTAACCATAGGCTTATTCTGGTTTTGTAGAGTGCAGTCACTGCTTGTCATCCCTCCGAATGTGTAAACGATTGCAATGAAATCGATTTTATGACTATTAAAATGTAGTAAAATATTCTGAAATCAATATGAAATACCAGTCTGTATTGCTCTGAGAAAATATTTGAGTTAAATTTAGAATGGTGAACACGCTTGACAATATCAGGCGGTAATTATCATTGTCTAGTGATATAAGTGCACCGATTTGAATGCAGACATTCCCTGCGTCACTCCACATTCAGGTGAACCTCATCGCGAAGCACAACACTGCAGCATCGCGGAACACTCCTGACTTCATTCATACTTTCCTGTTTTTTTACCATTTTTAGGGAGATGTGTATTACGATTTTATTTCAGGGGATAATATAAAGTTTCCTTTTGATAATCAGCAGAACGCATTTTAGTTCGGTAAAACAACCATTGCAAAATAAATGAAAATGAAAAGAAGCACAGATTAACCAGCTTTTCGAAACCATTGCCAACCAATCAACTTCGATGAATGGTCGCAACGTAATCAGTGGGCGGGGCTTAGCTGTAAAGCACGGTGGACCTTGCTATAATCATCATTTTTTTTTAACATTATCATTTGCCTTCTTTGTTATTCCCTTGTAATTTAAACACCGAGTCCGTGAACTGAAAAGACTGTGTACTATACATATTTGTCTGTCCTTCAGTGTACTTAGCTTCGTGCTCAAAAGCACCATTGGCCTCAGTGCCACATCTGGCACTGTGCTGTCGACTTACGTGACATGGCGACACCTAACGAAGATCATGCATACTTAATTGTAATGCCTCATCAAGGCAAACTAACTGCATGTCTTTGACTGTAACAACTACTAAAGGTTAAGTGCATGATTATTTTAAGATTTACCTTAAGAAATCGCTTACAGTTATTGTGTGTATTATTTACAGTAAATTCCTTATATTTGTAACTGTTCTTGTTTCAAAATAACAGTAACTTATGGTTTATTGTATTTTAATACTTATGATAAAATTTGTTCATATTTCTTTTGAGATTTACCTTATGGAGGTCAATGAAAGTTAGTGTATTATAATATTTACAGTAACTTTCTTATAGTTGTAAATGTTCCCGTTTTGAAGTAACAGTAAACTAGTAAATTTTCATACATCTCATATGATGCAGAGAGATTTAGGTTACTAAATATACCTGACTGCCGTTAATGAAAAAATTAGAGTAATATAAAGCATTTGTCATCTGAATCCTTGGTTTGGTAGACATTCACATCCGACTGAAGGTGTGAGATGTCAACTTGCGTGGGGAGTTGC
>NC_089779.1:22275322-22297822 GCF_040412425.1 Macrobrachium rosenbergii
AATCAGCAGAGGGATAACGCCAAAATCCCCCTTTGAACGGGCTCAAGTTCGCACCTATTGCAAACCTAATTTGATTGCTTCCCTCGGAATGAGGAACAACACCAACCAGAACCAAAACAAAGAAGACAGTGCCAATGTCGTTCACCATTTTACCTGTCCTGAGAGGATGTGCCAGTCCTCCAAAAAAACGTAAGTTGGACACACTTCTACAACGTTAAAAAGGCGTCTACAGGCCCATCGTAATAACGGAGCCATCCACCAAAACAACGTCGATCATCACAATCGAAAAACGACGACTCAGAAACTAGTGGAGAATACCAAATCCAATATCATCTGTACGGAGAAAAATCTCCACCGACTAATCATAGCAGAATCGTTCTGGATTTCATTACAAAGACCGACCCTGAACCACCAACTGGAAGCAGAAAGATCGTTCCCATCTTGTAGGCGGCCAATATCATCCAACACCGGAAGCGCAAATAAGTCATATAATGGCAACAATATTTCTTGAATCACGTCTCTCTCTCTCTCTCTCTCTCTCTCTCTCTCTCACTCCTCGGCCCCTCTCTGTTCCTTACCCTCCATCCATTCCCCGTTATCCGTATCCCCGCATCCCTATTTACGTTTTCGTTTGCTGCCAAACAACCAGCACACTTGGTTTTTGTTTCCATTGCAGTTCATCTAAAAAAAAAAAATTGGTTATAGTAAATCTTTATGTAATGTATTATTTTTGTATAACTTAAATTCAGTTAAAATATTTTGTTTTACTTCAATTTGATTGTATTGTATTTAAATGTATTTTTTAAATGTATTTGTTAATGTTTTTGGACGCTACAATTCCGTCCGCACCATGTAATAAAACACGAGTACACAAAGAAAATGTATGTCGTCTTAAAGAATCATAAGACCCCCACTGGTTAGTGCTAATTCCTTTACTGTTTCGACAGTTTCACGGCTTTATTACTCGCCCTTAGTAGCTGTTTTTCGGACTATCCTCGACGTTTGTTAGTGTTTATCATTGTGAAAGTTAAGTGGATACCATGACTCGACGCAAGAAGAAACGACCGCCGTCTTCTGGTTACTTCGCGGACAAAGCTCCCCCTCCAGCTTCGACTAGGCAACACTTGAACTACCAACCCACCCATCTTCCCCTTCGCCCTCCACCTCCTCCCCTTCCTTGCAAACCTCCCCTCCTCATCCTCAGAGGTCATCGGACTCTCGTCCTCCTCTTCCTCCTCCGTTCTACCCCAATCCCCGTCATCTTTTACCTCTTCCCCCTCCAATCTCCGACGCAAATGAGTACCCTCCATTACCGAAGTTTCGAGTGCTTCCTGCTGAAGGACGGACCCTGTATGCTGCAGTAGTGGCTCTTCAAAAGAACAACCCTAGCATCAATATCTCTGCACGGCCAAACCACAGAGGAGAATACACCATTACTCCAAAAGTCCGAGCAACAGTCGACCTCCTGAAGGACAACGCAGAATTTCAGTTACTAAAACCAAATGAGAAGCTAAACAAGGCCATCATCTGTAACTACCCAACAGCGTTCCCTCTTGATCCTCTTCTGGAGCTCCCCCATATTGTGAATGCAAAGAGGTGTTAAACCAGATACAAAACACCTTCACGGAAGATAGATACCACCTTCAGAGGACCAGTCCCGAGCCAAGTATGGCTTAAGACACAGGGATACTACCCCACAGAGGAATACGCGCCAGAGCCTCTCAGGTGCTACAGATGTCAGCGTTACGGTCATCATCAAGAACGTTGCAGAGGCCCTGCAATCTGCGCCATCTGAAGCAAGAAGCATGAAACGAAATTGTGTTTCGAGAAACTGAAAAAAAGGGGAACCTACAACACCCAAGCGCCCCAACTGTTCTGAACGTCATCATGCATGGTTCAAACGATGCAGTGCTCGATTATCCTGCACTGCACAGTGGAAAGCAAGAGCCAGCCTGTCAAAACTACCTCCTATAGCAACACCTGCACCTAGACCAACGACACCACCAGAGCCATGGGTAGAAACAACCAAACAAGTGGTTGCAGCAGCACCTGTTTTGTGTCACGATATAGGGACTCAAACTGAGCAGCCAACACCCCTCACCCCTCAATCTACTCCCGACCCAGAACCTCAAGCCTCTTCCCTTCCTCCTTAACCTACTCCTAATCCCGTCATCGAACCTCAAGCCTCAAGCCCGGAAATACGACAGCCACAGGTGCTTTTCACAACTTGAGACCTCCTTGGTGCCCTAACCAAAGCCGTTAAGATTGGGTGTAAAAAGCCAAATGGAATCGCAAACACTGGGAAAAAAAAGACCCTGAAATAGAGAGAAAAAAGGATTTTCTCATTGATACACGATCTGCTCGAAGAAATCTGCTACCCTCATTGCATTTCTCCCGCCGGGGATACCATCAGACAGCAGCTCCGAGACAAGTACTCTGATAGTGGTTAATCATTTGATTAGCAACTATCCCGTTTCTACCACTTAAAGCCTTCCTTTCCCCTTTTTTCGGCCGTCTCACGTCTAACGACCGAAATTTTTCAACTATCGCTCCAACTACCACTTAAACTCTTACTTCTATTTGTGTTGCGTTCTCTAAAACTCAAAATTCTTCATTTTCCTCCATCGATCCCTACCACTAAATGATCGATGCTCCTTTCTGTTTTTCAAAGTAAGTTAAATATGGTATTAAATCTCCATAGATTTTCTATTTTTCCGATTTTTCTCCCACAATAACTATTTCATTTTCCTTACTGGCTATCTACCACTTGCCAGGAATCGCTACTATAGCTCTTTCTCTTCAATTGACGGGTGCCTCAGGGCTCAAAGAGGTTTGTAACCTCGCCTGTTAACCTTTCATTTCACACCATTTCACTGGCACGCCCATCAATCACAAAAGGTTAAGTATATCTTAGTTTAACCAGACCACTGAGCTGATTAACAGCTCTCCTAGGGCTGGCCCGAAGGATTAGATTTTTATTTTTACGTGGCTAAGAACCAATTGGTACCCAGCAACGGGACCTACAGCTTATTGTGGAATCCGAACCACATTATAGCGAGAAATGAATTTCTATCACCAGAAACAAATTCCGCTTGTTCTTCACTGGCCGGTCGGAGATTCGAACTCCCGACCAACAGAGTGGTAGCTGAGAACGAAACCCGCTCACCCAGCGAGGAACTCATCAATCACAGATAAAGTAATCACCTTCATATCCTTCATTTCACCTGAACATCAAAAAATGACTTATGGGCTGCTCTATGAGCAAGAGCCCGTGCTGGCATAAAGCCAGCTTAGTCAAGAACAACAACAACAGAAAATGTAGTACACATTGAAGTGACGGAACAGCTGTGGTGATGTGTTCCCAGTAAATGGAACAAAGAGTTAATCTTCGTTTCTTTATTCATCAACTATACATTGAAGAAAGATTTAGAAAGTATTGTGAAACTAATAAAAAGTTGATCAATACCCAAAAAGCCATTGAATTCAACGAAATCTGCATACAAGAAAAAATTTGGCCCAAAATCATTAATTACTAATACTATTATTTTCCTTCATTCACATAGAAGATATGCCTTCAAGAATAGCATATTTTACTATTTACAGAATTGATACATTAGTTTTGTGTAATTTTCATTGGCTCCACAAAAAATATCTTTGCCCCACCTAGGCACCCCCACTGATGGAATGCCAGCTACACCACTGACTGGCGCTGCCTTGGAAAACTGAATGACAAAGGGAAGGGGGAGGGGGGAGGAGGAAAGGGGAAGTAGAGAGAGGGGAGAGGTTTGTGCTAACAGTCCGACTATCAGTTCTACTTTCTTCATGCGAACATTCACCCTCCAAACAGTCATGGGCGAACTGACAGTCATTAGTGTGGAGAGAGAATATACACACATATTTTCACATATTTAGAAAATTTGGTCGTCCAGTCCGTTAACTAGGAAGTCAAATTTCATGGTGGCTGGAGGAGATCCCACTATGGGGGACAGAATGTAATCGTCCTACCCCACTATCGTATGATATTGGGCGACAGAAAGCCGTTAGGGTACAAGGACCAGCCAGGATAGTAACTGGGCTGCTAGGCTGGCCCTTAGTCTTAACTATAAGATTCATAACCCTCTGAGCTCTGTGCTGGCTGTTATCTGCTTCTTGTAGATGTACCGCTGTCCTGTGCCCACTGCTGGGATCAAAATAGGGCACCTCTGCCACCAAGGTCGCTCTCACTCGGTGCCCAAACCTCAGAAGTGCAAGGTCGCTTCTCTGTCCTCCTCCCATTGGCCACGTGTCGGGACTTCTGCGGCCTGAATCCATCTTTTGCAAACGAGCTTCATGCACAGAAGCAATAAGGTACGTCTTGAAGTTGCAAGTCACGCCAAGTGTTCTTTTCCTCTTTCTAAATTTCTCTCAAGTTTCAGTATTTCCAACTTTTCATTCTCCCAGACAAAGTCCCTTTGTTTCCCACACCCTGGCACTCACATTTGCCATGACTTGTTCCAAGCCTAAATTACGGTTGTTTTGTGATAATAATTAGATCATTCTCACCATATTGTTACCATGTGCTAATTAAATCTAATTGATAATTCCCTCCATTGTGAATGATTAATTTCATGTGAGAGAAAGTCTTTGTGTAAATGAATGCTGACCTGGAATTCTTTTCCAGAATCCTGTTATCTGGCTCTTCATGTTCTGCCCCTGCCCTTGTGAAACAATTTCCTTAGAAGACTCAATTCCATCTTCTGACATCGACCGTCCACAAGTGTTAGGCCTCTCAGCGTTAATGTTGTGCTAATGTAAAATAATTTTATCAGCCAGTCTCACTTGAAGTGTTTTATAAGATTTGTATCAAACTCTTTGCAGGGCTGTAGCCTTTCAGATTTATTTATTTGCTAACTACAGTTACACTTTTTATTGCACACTGCATGTGCAATAAAAAGTGCAACTTGATTCCTGAACTGCCAGCCTGTCTGTATTAATTTCTAGTTGCAAATCTGTAAATAAAGTAATTTAATCTAACCGACTGGTTTGAAAGGAGACCTTCCCATTTTCTTTGAATAGATGTAATGTCAAGGTAAGTCATACTATTAATTACATTTATTGCTTATGTTCTGAGACCTAGGCGTTGGCCCCAAAGGCAAAATTACATTCAAAATTCAATTTAACTCTTCCAACCGGACTCAGAACATAACAGTGACGATCTCGCCAAGTTCCCAGTCAAATAGTAACGAGAATTAGCTTAGCTATTACTAGACTAGGAAGGGAGACGAACCGAGGAATAACGTAATTCGAAAAATAATTTTATTTCATTATTCGCAAGGCAAAAGATAAAGGGTGACAGAACCGAAGCTAAAGATGACAAGGTAAGGGTTATTATTATAATTGTTATAATATTAAGGATACATTAGGAACAGCTATATAGGAAAGAAGTGTTTCAAAAGAAGTAATTTGTAGCTGATTTTTAGTTATTACAGAATGAAGACAAGAGCGCCAAAAAAGTTCTTAAGTTAGCGACGCAGAATAACTGTCGAAATTTCGCTTTGTGAGAAGCAGAGTAGCAGCGGCGTTGTGACACCATAACACTGGTATTTACAATTTAAGAAGTGCAATACCAGGGATTTATTGCATGTGTTAGCCGTGAACAGTTACCTAAGTGTGTTGCTCGAAAACAGATACGGCTGAGGAAGTATACAATTCCTGTGTCGGTGAAGTGAATTTGAAAATTCGTTTTGTAGAAATGCCACGTGACAAATCTTAGCAGCATTTAGCGCATGCGCATTCCATTGTCTAACTCTCAATTCCAAGACTGCCAGATCCAGTTCAGATTTTTATTTTAATGTTTCAAATAACGTAAAGGCATCAACGATCTTTTAAGTTTAATCATTCGAGCCTGCATGTAGTCGCCAATAATTCGGTAAAAAAATTTTAGTGTTCTTTTCCCTAAATTTTAAATCACCGATCGAGTATTGTATGAGGTGCTTGACGTCACCAGTAGCCAACAGCCGTTCTCCCGCAAGCCCCGTTCTACTTCTCATCGTTCTCTTGCCGAGCGAAATCCCATTTCTTTTCGCCTAACGTAAAACCTAACGAAAAAATTTTGATAGTAAATTGAAAACCCTTTCTACCATATAACTCGTCATGACGGGTGCTAGGTATTAAATTACGTAAATTCCAAAAGTACATTTTTAAAAAGTAACAGCGTAATTTTTCAAAGTAAAATATTGAAAGAATGAATTAGAGTAAATTAAATAAATCAACGCATACGTTCCAATACAAATACGCTCTCAGAGAGAGAGAGAGAGAGAGAGAGAGAAACTCTAATATCCTTACCTCATCACCCGAGAAAGTTAATAAGGGCATAGTAATAATAATAAGTGAGTATTGGAAAATAAACCCATTAATTCATAAAGCCAAGGGTAATAAGCTTTTCCATTTATACACAAAACTTTGGTCTTTTCAGATCCCCAATCAATTCTTCCTTTTTGCTCATTCACACATAGTGTGCGAACTTGTATGGGCGCCCGTGTTCATTGTAATTGTCTCCAATACCTATTTTCATATTAAGCACTTCAGCCAGCAGAGTGAGCTCTTGTGCGTTTCGAAGAAAGAACGTACAACCATTTAATAACAGTACTAACTCTCGTGCACTAGTGGGTTTCCATTATCCAAGACTTGTGTATACCGCAAGCGCCAAATCACACATTCAGTGCAACACCAAAATCTTCCTTTCCTCACGTCAGGAAGTAGAATTCCTTTCCTTATGTCAGGGAGCAGCCACTAGTTCTTAGAACTAGCCGCCCACAACTGCAATCTAAAGGGTTTCCCTTTCCACTGTGCCACTAATCTGAGCCACTGCCAATGACTAGGTTACTGAAGTACTTGCTTTTCACTTTCCCTTTCACTCATTACTCGCGCTCTGCCTCGGGCAGAGTGCCATTTCCTTCAGTGCAGTTTGGTTGTACTGCCTCTTAGTGTTGTTCCCCGGAACACACCGGCACCCTAGTGCCACCAAGACATAGTCCTCACATCATAAGACACTGCACCTGTACCTGGGATACAGAGTGCCAACGACAGTTTATCTGCCCATAAGGACCCTTGCTCCTTCAGGATCACTCCACTTCATCAGTTTATCCTTCCATAAAGATCTTTACTCCTTCAGGATCACTCCATCAGTGTGACCTCTGCACGGCACACTCAGCCACAGTGCCACCTTACTAAGAAGGTGCCACTCCAACAAAGTGCCACCAAATAATTTCCCCTTAGACGTCTTAAAAGACTATAACCATGTCGTTAGAGCAATGCCAAGCCCTCATGCACATGGGCAAGGGTGCAGTTACACGGGACAGGAACTCACCCAGTGGGTGAAGGAACAGCTGGATGACATACTCCAGCAGGAAAGAGAAGAAAGAGAAGATCAGAGGAAGTATGAAGAAGCTAAGTTAAGGCAACAAGAGACCTAGCTCTCAAGGAAAAGGAGCTCGAGCTTGAAAAGGCTAACAAAGAAAGTGTCGAGGCTCTAGCTTCCCAGCAAGCTTCCAACCCCACACCTGCTGTGCCTAATGCTCTGATTCCTAAATGGACGGAGGATGAGCCCGAGGCATGGTTGGAGGAAGTAGAAGCACTCTTTGAGAACTACTCCACCACTGAGACGGAGAGGGCTGCACTGCTTGCCAAGCACATGGAAGGCAAAGCCAAAACCGGCCCCTGCTCACTGGACAAGCGTTCAGCATTCACACTTCACTGACTTACAGGAGAACTAGCTCAGGAATCAATTCATACCTTTCCAATCTTGAGCACACACCTTGTTACCACTCTTGCTTTACCTATTTTGCGATTACCTCTTCTGTCACCCTACAGTCATCCATATTTACTCATTATTACCTAACTTATCTGCTTCCATCCTTGCATCATCCACAGTAACATTCCTTGCTCATCTTCCTGGCTTTCATTTACCATCATAACCTTTCTCTTGTTCACATTCACTCTCAGCATTTTCTTCTTGCAAATCCTAATAAACTCTCTCATTAGTTTCTGCAATTTCTTTCCACTAATCCTAATCATCTCTGTACCATCCGCAAGCATCAGCCATCCCACAATCCGTTAACAACTTCCCTTTCTCAGACTTCTCATATCACTGTCTATAACGATATTAAACAGAAAGGTGACACTGTACCCCTGCCTCAGATTGAGTTTCGAACCAACTCAGTCACTCCCTCGTTTACATTTTAATAAGTGCTTCACTTTCCTTATTAAATCTATAATTGCTACCACCAACTTATCTTCCACATCGTAATTCCATAGCATTCTCCGCATTGCCCTTTCATAGATCACATCATAAGGTTTTTCGGGGTTCATTTTTCCCTTAATATAAAATTTCGCATACAGCACAGTAGCTATATTCATCAAACAAAAACCTAATATTAGAAACTCACAGCTCCTCCAAAATTAAATTTCCAGAAAATTATATACTGTATTCAACGCTAGCTTTCGTATGAATTCAGCATAACAGGGTATATCAGCGTGTGAACACGCAATAGCTTATGTATGAAATTGCAAGAGCTCTGAAGCACAAAGTTTCCTCTATTGTATGAAACCCTCTGACATCCAGCGCCGACCTGACAGACGAGCGGAAATGCATGAAGAGATGCTGGGGATGAGGCGGGAGCATCAAGAGGGAGACGCAGACATCAAAGTGTCATGATGCAGCTGCGAATGAGAATCTCTTCGGTGATTTGGGGATAATGACATGGGATATTCTCTCTCCTATTGTAGATGTAAAGACGTCAGGATCAGCCTGAATCCCTTAGCAACCTATAATGAAATGAAAAGGGGCCGGTGATGCTGAACACAATTTTGTGTACGGCTGATAAACGATCTTGTCTAATAAACGAAGATATATCACCTCCGGCAGTGAACGATCACATCTCGATTGGCTCTCATATTGATGGAATGACAGGTTTCAAGGCAATATGCTCCAGTAATTGAAAATGAATAATGTAAAAGATGTGTAAAAGAACGAAGGGGATAAATTCTGCCCTCACGATAACAACAGGAAAAGATGCAAGTAAAGAAAATTAATATAATCACTTGCTATGAAATTAATGTCTTTGTGTCTACCTACAAAAGAATTAAGTAACGACTCCAATTCCAAATGACTCACCTATAAAGGAGAAGCAAATGATAAAAACGTCTTCCAGAAAGATAAATGTTAAATAATAAAAAAATAACATTTTGGCATAACTTCACGAACCGAGTTAGTTTAAATAGCTGAGATTCATAATTAAGGCTGGAATTTAATTTTGTGGATCATGTTTGAGAAACAGCACACACACACACACACACACACACACACACACACACACACACACACACACACACACACACACATATATATATATATATATATATATATATATATATATATATATATATATATATATATATATATATATATATATATATATATATATATATATATATATATATATATATATATATACTGTACATACACATATATCTAAAATACAGATTTACTGGAACTTGAATCAACATTTTATTGCAAATAATGTAGTTTTGAGGCCGCAAAAGCCCCATACTCTGGCTATCAAAAAAAAATTAATACAGTTACTTGGAAAACATACATACCAAAATACAAATAAAACAAACAGAAATCAGAAGTAACAGCCAATAACTGCTGTTCATTTTTATTTCTTAATTTTAGTTCTGATGTCCTCTGACTGTTTTTTCTTAGTCTGGATGTTTTCCAGGTAACTGTATTCTATTCTTTCGATCGCCTGATTGTGGGGTATGTTACCGCCTCGAAACGAGTTTTAATAAAATGTTGTCTCAAGGGCTGGTCTACCTATTCTTTATTCAGCCAGGCTTCCCACGCAATTCTTCCTTTGCATATATATATATATATATATATATATATATATATATATATATATATATATATATATATATATATATATATATATATATATATAAATATATATATATATATATATATATATATATATATATATATATATATATATATATATATATATATATATATAAATGGACGTAAATGTCTACTGTCAATCCTGTACGATCGCAGAGACATGTGTTCGAATCCTGGTATTATATATAATTCCGTCAGGGTTTAAGAACAATGACTTTGTCTGTAAGGATTATTTGTGGTTTAATAACTTTGAAAATGCTTAATCCTTACATCTAAATCGTTGCTCGATTGGCCGATATAAAAAGAGGGGCAGTCCAAACATAGAATTTTATATATTATTATGTTGTTATTTTCCTGAGGGCTATTTTGTATTAACATCCCTTTTAGTGTGTTATTATAGGAAAAAACGAGGTTGACATTAAAAGCTTTTAACAATGGTTTTCTTTTCAAAACCACTAAAATAAGGCAAGCTAAGAATGTTCTTAGGGGTTTCTTTCTCCATGTTACTTTCACTATAAAACTTCTTGTGGCCTTTAGTAAACAAATAACTAGTATATGTGAAGGATAACATAAATCTGTCCCTATTTTCCTTATGTATTCGATTTCTTGATCCAAATACTGGGGACTGACAATGAGCAATATTTTTAAAAGCTTAGAGGAAAAAATGGATATTTGGTTTTAAGGTGATGGCCTGAATAAAATTGGACATAAGTTAAGTTGTTGGTTGGTTTCCCATAAATACTGAATTTGCGTTGAAATGGTTCTCAGTGTATTAAAACATATAAGAAAGGCAGGCAATTATCTTTTTCTAATTCTAAAGTAAACTTAATGGATGGTACCTGGTTATTCAAATTAGAGAGTAAATCATTGACGTCAATACCAGCAGGCAAAACAGCAAAAATATTGTCAACATATCTACACCACTTTATAGGAGTATAAGTGATATTGGGTAAATATTGTTTTTCAAAGAATTCCATATACAAGTTTTTAAGAGCATTGCGCATTGTCGGTCCCTAGTATTTGGATCAAGAAATCAAATACATAAGAAAAATAGGGACAGATTTATGTTATCCTTCACATATACCAGATATTTGTTATAACAAACCAACAAAAAGTTTTATAGTGAAAGTAACACGAGAAAGAAACCCCTAAGAATATTCTTGGCTTGCCTTATTTTAGTGGTTTTGAAAACATGAAATCTTTGTTAAAATCTTTTAATGTCAATCTCATTTTTTCCTATAACAACACACTAAAAGGAATGTTAATAAAAATAGCCCTCAGGAAAACAACAACATAATATATAAAATTCTATGTTTGGACTGCCCCTCTTTTTATGTCGGCCAATCGAGCAAGGGTTTAGATGTAAGGATTAAGCAGCATAAGTATTCTGTCAAAACTGGGCAAACATCCAATGCTATATTCGTTCAGTTAAGTGAAAAATTTCGCAGGATAAATTGGACTGAAAGTCAGTGATTGCTAGACCGAAAGTTTCTCTTCCCAAAATCTTTTAGAATCCGTTATTATACAGCTTACTTTCAGTTGTAATTTTAATCTTAGCCATGGCATGTATTATTTGGACCCCTGTATAAGTAAAATGTTCAAGAATTACCTAAAAGATAAAATTGCTGACTTAACTAAAAAGGAGTTACCTTATATATATTTTCTATGTATTTGTATATTTAAAATATATTTTTTTGGTAAAAATCTTCACCTTGTAAAAATTTTTATTGTTTACTGAAATGAGAATTATTAAGTTGTACTTTTATAACATTTTTTGCTGGATTACCTGTTTTGATGACTGACAAAAAACCTTGTATATTAAATCCGAATTTCGAAGGTGTCCAGGGTAATTAGCTATTAATATTTTACTAAAGCTGGTACAATCAATGATCTTCCTTTCTGTATAAATGAAGTTGACTGTTAACATAACTGAATGCTGTATTTGAGTCATTATGGTTTTTCAACTGGAAATTTTGTTAAAGTTCAACATTTACATCAAAAGCAGAGAGAGATTCGGTAAGTGGGTTGCCAAAATCACTGGCGAGCTGTCGAGAATAATAATTCTTTCAGACAGTAATTAACGATTGAAAAATTTTTAAAAATCACTGAAAATACAATAAAATAGTCTTCTCTAAACAAAATTAACTAAACAACGAAATAAGGGAACGCTGTTCTTGTTCAAACAGAATTGCCCTCCTTGTTTCAGTTTCCAAAAGGAAGAACCGGAGCTATACAAAAATTCGTCCTGTGTACACTAACGACTCAATACATTTGTTTCTCTCAGAGTGTTTTAAAAGATCAATTGCCGTGTTTGCTTTTTGTTTGCTAGTCTGGTTAAAAGTTAAATTGTTCTTTTTTCTTCGTACTGTCCATTTTGTTTCCCTTATGTTTTAGCTAGCAGCTTAAAATCCCTCATAACTTCAAAATGCTCTCTCTCTTTGACCCTGCATGGCATACCCTGTTACAGGTATCACATGGAATCCCTAAGAGCCCAGAGTTCTACGGCAGGTCGGGTTCCACATGGGGTTTGGGCGGAGGGGGGGGGGACCTCTCAAATAAGAGTAACGGAGAAACACGCAGTGAGATTAGCAAAGTGATTTGCAGAAACACTCAAGAGGCGCAGTTGCACGGCTATTACCCAGGAAAGCAAGGAAAGTGTTAGGCCTGGCAATAGAAACCGAGGGATTAGCGAGAATCTGATCTTCAAAATCTCAGCTTTAAGTATGTCGTCACTCACAGGATATTGGTAGCTTTTCATTTTATTCAACTAAAAAGAAACAGGGGTAGAAAAAGTGATAACTTTATTGCTAAGAGAAAGATTTGCGGAGTTTTGCAACTTCTATTCAAAATAAATGAATTTCCATAATTAAGTTCTGTTCTGTAAAGCTTGTGTTTTCTGCAAATATTTCTTTACAGCTCCCCTGATACGTAATTATGTGTTTTCCTGTATTCTTTAACCTTCAGGGAAACCTCACATGATCTACATTTTCTGACATTTACGTGGCACAAATGTTCGTCACAATACCATTATCTTTATAAATGCTTACTTAACCGTGATAGCAATGCCTTTGCTAAGGAATTTTACGATTTACCTTCCAGAATTCAAACGGTAGAATTCAAAGTTACTTAGAAGTTACTTAGCAAATTACAAAGCTATACCCTTAACAAATCTTCCAAACTTGTCAAATTCGACATATTTTGTAGCTTAGTTGTTTTATTTTTTCAAACACGGCGATGTCGGTGTCACTGCAAAGCAAAATGATTGAATATGCAAGGGTTCTTTTACAATGAAGGTGTGACAGGTACGCCTCAAATTCGTGACTAGTATTCATATGGTAAAGAACACTCAAAAAGATGTCGCTAGTCGCTAACTAGAATTTGGTAGGGATCAGCGATTAAGAATATAGCAGTCATTCTAGTTCCTTATAGCGTCAAGAATTAGTGGCTCCGTTACTTTTCAGTATGCAAGAAAGGATGAGACCGTCAGAAAAATACTGATTTGATTTGGTAATTTAGAACTTTCATGCTTTCTAATCTGTCTATCTATCTATCTATCTATATCTATATAGCTATCTATCTATCTACCTATCTGTCTATATATATATATATATATATATATATATATATATATATATATATATATATATATATATATATGTATATATTAATATATATATATATATATATATATATATATATATATATATATATATATATATATATATATATATATGTATATATTAATATATATATATATATATATATATATATATATTATAATATATATATATATATATATATATATATTAATATATATATATATATATATATATATATATTAATATATATATATATATATATATATATATATATATATATATATATATATATATATATATATATATATATATATATATATATATATATATGTGTGTGTGTGTGTGTGTGTGTGTGTGTGTGTGTGTGTGTGTACGTTACACAGTAGAGAGTAAATCTCATTGCTTACCTTTTGCTAAAAATTAGAGAAGTCCCATCTATTGGTAGGTTGATAATGACCGCATCAAAAAAGGCTACTGGCAACGTACATTTGTACTTACACACACTCATTCTCTCTCTCGCTCTCTCAGTTCTACAGCGAAACAAGTGTTACCCAAAATGATCTATTTGACAATAATCTAATATAACTGGATTACAAGAAACAAGAGATGAAATAAAATGGAATAATAATGTTCACCAATTGAACAAACCTGTTATAGTCCCTCATATTCAACTAATTATTCTCTCTAAATAGTTCCCCACAATAAATCAAAATAAGTACAAGTCCAGTACATTCCCAGTGAGTACATCTTAACCTCTTCCTCAGCAAAACATCTGAAGAAGTCAAATAAAACCCTTGTTAAACAAATGCATAAAAATACAGATATGGGAATTCCTCCCATGTCTGTAAAATTGGTTCAAGTGAGATATATGTTAAATGAAAAGAACAATCTACAGTTTGGGAAATCTAAAATGTTTCCTGCCTCCAAACAGCAATGTTCACAATTCTTAATTGACAGGTCTCGAACCACAGAGTCTTCACCCAAGACTTCTAACAATATTCGGTGTTGATCTTCGAATGACAATTTGTTTGATAACTAATCCCTTTCCACCCCGGGGCTCCACCCAAAAAAATACACATATGAACGGGTTAACCAGAACCTGGACACTTCCGGCGAATGAACTCAAAGTCTTGTCGCTAGGCAGGGATGTTCTCACGTCTCAAGATTATCAGACGCACCTGATGCGTATACAGTTCTCTAGTCAGGATGTGCGCCAGACACCAGCTACTCATCCTCTCAAGGTTCTTCCCAGTGCCTTTAGCCACACTTATTAATAAAAAATCTACTGTGTATTGAAATTAATAAAATATCTGTAACCTATGAGCTTTTCAGATGCTTGGCCACCACAAAGAAGTGCTGCCCCCAGCACTAGGGGGATAGCAATCATTAATTGCCAGATTCGTGCACCAAATGGACAGCCACACCTGGCAGGCTGATCTTCAGGTGAGGGTTTACTCACACAATGTTTTCGCACACGAGAAATAACCCACTTCGCGAAAAGTATGATGACAAAGGCCCTGAACACTGATAAAGTAGCGATGAGGAGGTACTGGTCACGCCAAACTTACGAGTCCTGGGTAAGAGTGTCTTCAACTCTACTACTCGTATCTTCATGTGGCATCTTCATAGCGAACATCATTGTTCCAGTGCACACTCTTCAGACACTCTTACCCAGGACTCGTAAGTTTGGCGTGACCAGTCTACATGCTGCATTGAAGAGGCAGAATCCTCGCAAAGGGAACGTATCCGATGAATTGTGGCACTGGTTGGACATCTTGCAGTTTTTGCAGATCACCGTGGTGAGGGTCTTCGTAGAGGCCACCTTGTACTCATGTTGGATTTTTGAAAGTCACAGTCAAAAGGAGTCTGGTTATGTACTAACATCTCAAATCCTGGCCAGTCAACGTTTATGAGTATAAAGATACTACTGTCACAAATTAGGGTCCCCAAAAAGGTACATAGTTTCCTCACTATCCTATACTATTACTGAACCATTAAAGCCACTAGGGACAGGTCATAAGATATAACTATGAAATGATTTCAAGCCACTAACTGGAATTTGCACAAGCAGCTCCCTATCAGACATACTCACTTTTAAAATCCCATAATAACGATACAAATTCTCCCCAGTAAAAATTACCTGGGAACTATACAGATATGCTGCATTCATCAAAGTCAATTCTAAAGACCCAAGAGGTAAAATATCTAAAAAATTTGACCCTTAGAAGCAGCAACCACTACCTTAACCTTAATTTGAATTTCTGACAATAAAGATTCCGCTTCTTTCTTTCTCAATATTCACCAAGGTAGTTCGAACGGAAGATAAAATTATCGTAACATCTAAGTCTCCCCCATCCTATCAACTGTGACCAATAACCCATTTATAGACATCCTTAATGTCTCAAAACCCTCTCGTAATTTCTCTTACTATCTCATAAAGTCATCAAAATTTTACCTTGGCTAGCTAATTCTGCCGATACCTGTTCAATTTTCACCAAATTGGCAATTGACATACTAGCAAGCATTCCGATGACCATAACAGCTCCAATTAACAATGGCGCAGCCCTCCTACTTCTAGAAGAAACCTGAGAATTTGAAGAACCCAAATTTGGAAGCCAAATTAAAGTCTTCTTAATCTTATCCTGGACCCTAACAGCTGTAGCATTAAATATGGTTAACCAAGCCCGCAACGGATCAGACAGATTCTGTCTGGTATTCAACTCACCCAATAAATTCCTAAGCAACTGAACTTTATTCTGGGATGCTTCAAGCTCATCCCTTGCCGAACCTATATCCTCAAACTCTATACTCTAAGCTACCGCATCAGATGACAACCACACATCACAGTCTTCTTTTATGATAACACCTGGGCCTAACCTCACTACGGAATTAGCCCATGCCACCACCCCTAAAGCCACGAGCAGACGAAACTTCAGCATCTAAAAAAAAACAAAGGAAAGAAACCTATAAGTTACCAGATCCCGAAACAAGAAAAAAAAAAAAAAACAAAGAGGAGAAACCCATGTATCTATAATCTGCAGCATTTTGCGCCTAATTTAACTAAGTTTTCCCCTCTCAGGCATTATTGCAACACCCCTAAAAAATTACCCTGAGCTACTTCACTTACACAGAAAAGAAAAAAAAAAAACAGTAAAAGAACTGAATTCGGGCTATTAAAGATTTGTATAACTCTACGGACAGACGTCGTCCTCAGCTGAAAAAAACTACAAATCACACACCTTTAAAATCCATTAAAAAACAAAAGAGAAAAACAACAGTACATCACAGGAATTAAAGAACAAGATTCCCTTTAACCTGTCTTTTTAATTTCAGATATATGTGTAAACCGAGACACTCCCATATTTTCATCCTGAACAACAAATCTATTCCCCTTCTTTACTTCTACAACCAGAAAAGGACCCTCAAATTTAGGACCTAATTTATAATTCAACTGATTCCTAACATTTATTTTCACAAAAAACCTATCTCCCACAGCAACTTTAACTCTATCTGACTTTGAATTGCTCCTGTTAACCATATCCTGAGTTTTCAACTCAAGATTCTTAGTAAGGTGCACTTATCTCTCTTTAGCAGTATAGATCAGGATTTAACTGTATTATCACTCAATGGAATTGGTAATAAATCGAATGCGCCCCGCACTTGGTAGCTGAATAGCGCTTCATTGGGAGACATTCCCAAGGTATCACTAACCATAGAATAGATGCTATGCTGAACCTGTGGAATATATCGATCCCAATTTATATTATTGCCCCCTACAGTAATTCTGAGAGCCTCAATTACCTTCCTATTTGCCCATTCATATAGCCCATTAGCTTCTGGTCTATAGGGAATAATACCGACTTTCCGAATGCCCATTATATACATCTGCAAGACACTCTAACGTCTTGTTCACAAATTCTCTCCCATTATCTGTAATGAACACCTCAGGAACCCCATAACGACAAATATATCCTTAAAGAATGCAACTGCCACCGTCTCTGCTGTTTGATGCTTCTAAGAAAAAACCTCTACAAACCTAGTTAATTCGTCCACAGCCACCAACAGGCGCCTATGGCAATAACTAGATTCACAGAAATTTGCCAGTAGGTTCATATGGACCCTGGAAAACGGTCTACTGAGAATGGGAAACGAACCAAATTTACAAGAAACGACCCTTGATGGCTTACAAGCATTACAAACTGAACAACCTCTCACAAAGCCTTCCACTGATGCGAGCATATTCTTCCAAAAGAATTGTCCCCTTATATTCTGATACGGCTTCTTAATACCCAAATGCGGACTGCCAGACCTACAATGAACAATATCCAGAACCATAGGTACTAAACTCCTAGAGACAACTATTTGCATTTTATCACCTTTATCCTCAATATTTCTTAGCCTGTATCTAATCTTCCTAACTAACAAATTATCCTCTAATTCAAGACCCGCAAGGTAACTTATAAACCTTCCTAACTAATTCCCCTCTAAGAAACCCTTTTGCATCTGCCAAAACCTCATCCTCATCCTGTTTAGATTCTACTAAACTAATATCCAGGTCTATGCAATCTCCAGATACATAACATGCATGAGAACCACCCGAATCAGAAAAACTTCTACTAGTGGCGTCTGCTACCACATTATGTCTACTGTCTATGTACCTAAGTTTGGCATCAAAATCCCTGGTTGTCAAATAACACCTAGCTCTTTTAGGGGAAAGATCCAGCTTATCGAAAAGATCCAACAATGGCTTATGATCTGTAAGAACCTCTACTTGATTGCACATCAATAACATTTGAAAATGAACCAAACTAAACATTACGGCAAAGGCCTCCTTGTCCACTACCGACCATAGCCTTTCATTACTACCTCGTGTCTTAAACTTCCTGCTGTAAAATACAATCGGATGGAGTCTTCCATCAAACTTCTGCATAGGGCAGGCCTCTATGCCATCATGACTGGCATCTGTCACCAAAGTGAAAGGACGTTCAAAATCAGGAGACTTCAACACTGGGGGATTAACTACAGCATCCTTAATATTCTGAAAGGCTGACTGCTGTCCATCACCCCATACAAGCTGCACATCGTCCCTCAGGACATCTGTCAAACGAGACGCTAAAGTAGAAAAACCCTTCACAAAACTACGAAAAAATCCAGCCATGCCCAAGAAAGACCGAATCTGTTTCTTATTCTTGGGAGTAGGAAAATCTACAATTGCCCTAACGTTATCCTCATTCACTCTAACCCCCTCTTTAGAAATGACATGACCTAAATATACTATCTGCTTCTTCAGAAAATTACACTTGGCTAATTTTATCTTCAAACCTGCTAATCTAAGCCTCCTAAAAACTTCCCTAAGAACCTCTAAATGTCCCTCTACAGAATCAGTGGCAACTAAGATATCGTCCATATATACAAAAATGGACTTCCCTAACAAGCCATGCAATACTGTATTCACAAGCCTCGTAAATGTCGTAGGACTACTTGATAAACTCAACGGCATCCGCTTGAACTTATAATGCCTCTTCGCAAAGAAAACACTAAACTTGCGACTCTTCTCTCTAAGCGGTACTTGCAAGTACCCTGCATCAGATCAATTGGAGAATAAATATTCTTGCCCCAATTTCAACAAATAAATCTGGTAAACATGCCACAGGGTAATGATCAAGAATGGTTTTCTCATTCAGCTTCCTAAAGTCCACACAAACCCGGACTGAACCATCGTTCTTAGACACTGCTAACAATGGAAAATTAAAAGGCGAGGAAGTGGGCCTAACAACGCCTTCCTCCTCCCAATTATTAATCTCTTACTCTAGCTATTCTCTAATCTTAAAAGGAATCCTATATGAAGGGACAAAAATAGGCTTAGCCTTATCCTCTAAATGAACCTTGTGTTCTAACACATTTGTTAACCCTAACTTATCCTCTTTAAGTGCGACTATGTCCGCAAACTCAGGTAGAACATCTTCCACACCCTCAATATATTCTTTAAAATCAACATTGGTTAAATGATCCCTAAAAACCTGCCTCCTAGCCTGTAAATCTTCTGAAAATTCATTCGCGTCCCCGACAATAGCAACTGAATTATCTTCATCAATCCAGTCAACAAAATTGACCACATAAGTACCCTTCTGATAGTTCCGAACTTAATCATTATAGTTTAGCAATTCCACCCAAGTATCCCCTGAACTCAATACATTGCTTACAGAAACAGTACACACTACCCCCTTCAGCTTTTCGCTACATTCTTCCACACACACCTGCTTGGGCTTATGCACGCCTTTCACTCGAACTTTCACCATAGAAACCATACCAGGACCTAGAACCACATAATCCAACAAAACCCCCTTATAACACTTCCTGTTCACAGAAACATGTTCAGAATCCACCCGCAAATTCTCATGTACACCCGATCCATTATCATCATCCACTTTACTTATATCCATTCCCTGGTAAGGTAAAAAAACACCAGGTACTCCGACAGTTACACTGCATACGCCTGTATGAATCAAGATTTTGTGCCTCCGACACACTGGATGACCCAGTAACAATGTATTCCCCAAAGCAGCCCCTTGTATAACCAAAAATAGCTCTGTAAAAGTTCTACCCCCAAGAGATAAACACACATTTGCGTAGCCCAAAACCCGTAGCCTATTTGCTTGCACATCACATACTGTCTCCTTTTGCAGGCCTCAAAGGATGATCGGAAAAAATTGATCGGAACAACTCATAATTCATCAGATTAATAGAGGTGCCTGTATCTATAAAGTTATTCACGTCAAACCCATGCACTGACCCTTTTACCACTGGCTTCGGCTCTGAGGGCTCACCCAGAAGTCTTATATCACAATAAACAATCCCTTTTATCTCTTCCCCTTCTGCTGCTCGGTCCTCCAAAAATTTTGTTGGCCCCTAGAGGCTCCCGAAAAATCCCCTCGAGGAGTTCTACCTGCCAGACCAGTGCTCTGAGGCGTGCTTCTAGACTCATTCTATTTAATAAGCAGTCAAAATCACCAACTATGATATGCAGACTTGCATGTGCCACAATAATTTACCCTACAAAACTTCTTAGTATGGCCCTGGCTATTACAGTTATAACAACGCCCCTGAGATCCTGAGCTCGCAGAAGACTTACCATCCCGTCTTGTCACATAACCTCATAATCGTGGAATCAGAATTGCTCTGTGTATGATGCTTCAGAATAGCCCTGGAAGATTTCGGCATCCCGTTCAAAAAGGAGCTATCTACTGTAGGGCATTTCGACATGTACTTCCGAATTTGAGAGAGCAGTAAATTTTCATCTGACACTCTTTTTATCTCTGTGTCAAAACTATTTACAATAGCATCAGGGACGTCATCCAGAATACACGCATATTGTAATAGCTTCTGAAGACCCTCTATCATAATAATCTCCATTTACCCAACCAAAATTTCTCAACTTCGACAAATCCCTTGCAGTATCAAAACATCTGGCACTAAATATGACCAGCAAATCATGGCCTTTACTGACCTTGAAAAGATTGTCCCAGGTCCTACACTCCAAAAAGTGATGACTTTGGGAACGCTGTCTGATATCCCCTTTATCTAAATTAAGGAAGTCTTTTGCTTCATTGAAAGCTTCTACCCCATCCCTTATTTTCTTGGCGACTAAAAAATTCAACACCCCTCTATAAAAATTTTGAGTGGAACTGGAAGAACACATCAACCGGCCCAGGAAAAGGCTGTATTCCTGCGTTTACGGATGTAAATTTGTGCAACACTGTCACCTTTTCCTTATCTTCATTAATCCCTGCCTTAGTATCTGAACGGATAATCCTCCAAGTTCCAAGTACTCGACCTGATCTTAACGTCATGTAACTCCCTAAAGGTAGAATGAGAAAGGAGAAAATAAATAAAAAGTTAAACATTCAGCAAACCCCAACACTAATGCAAATGCAAACCATTAAATCAAATCCTAAACGCCAAATTCGAACAACGAAGTATCCTTCACCGAAGATTCGAACAATTAAAAAAATAAATTCTAAACGCCATTGCGATCGATAACCAGAAATTTTCCAAACACTTGAAATACTTCAGTTCACACTCAAAGAGAATGGGCTCGCAGAGAGAATGGGATAACAGCGTCAAACCAAACCTGGGATAAAATGAGTATGCACTCTCCATGACATCACAAAATCGTCACTGTCCACTAATGAAAGCTCCACCCAATATCTTCCTGACATAACCACAAAGCAACAGAACTCTCCCTTAATTAGCCCCCATTACAAGTAACTAACAAGAAAAAACCACAGTAACACTCACGTAACCCCTTCTCACTGCAACAACCAGATGTGTAGTTAACCTGAAAGATAAACATAATTCCTGATCTTTTAATTGCACTCACTGAACACTCACGACTCAAGCCCCAAATGCAACTGAAATCAATCAACAGTACGCAGTCAGCTGACTACAAAACTCCATCAGTCAACAAAGAGGCATGTATACCAACCAAAAGGCACACTTACGTGTCGTCAGAATACACTTTGGGGTAGGCTGCCACCAGCTTAGGTGTTTATAACACACCAAAAGCAAACAAAAAATTCATTTAAAATATATACAAAGTGCATTGAATTCACGGTAGCGGATTCTAGGGAGGTGTGTGGGTAAGGATTTGCCACGTAGGTTTAGTCTATTACCACCAGATACTGCTTGTGGGTAACAAATGAAACATTTATAACACTAATACCACATTTATTAACATCAATGATATATATATATAAAAATGGCATTCACTTAGTAAAGGAAGTACCCAATAACACTGAGCATGGTACCACCTACTGAACTCAACACTAACCTCAATTTAAAATGGTCCCAGAAACAAGAAAGTACATTACATAGTTAGCCCACATCATCATTCAGAAAAAAATATAAAAGACTCTTGAGGCAGTACAAAAGGCACAAAGTTTTCTCCAAAGTTAGGCTACC
>NC_089779.1:22307822-22332822 GCF_040412425.1 Macrobrachium rosenbergii
TTCTTGCAGGCCTCCGGGATGGCACAGGTCTTGCACCAGAATCCTCCTCACTGTCACTGCTACTCGAATCACTCGCTATATCCTGGATTAGTTCAAGATTTGCTTCAGCATGATGCCCTTCAAAATCATGTCTCTGGGAAGTATTCATCATCACTGGATGCTGGGGTCTTGCAGCCATCTCCATCCCAAATCACCAACACCATCATCCTCCCCATCACCATCACCACCTTCAACTCCAACACTAGGCGTGTGATCACTCAACACTACACTTGGAACCTCTTCCAACTCGTCCCCCTCATTTTCATCTATATCAATCACATCCTCTTCATCATTATATTCATCACCAAAAAGAATTCTGTGAATGGCGCCTTGAGATAAACTACGCTCACGTGCTCGCAATGGCACCACTCTATTTTCATTACGGAAGTCACTTGACCCCTCTGCACCAGTAACAGCACTATATGGATGGCTGGATGTCCATGCAGCCATTGAAGACCTTCGAGAAACTTTCCCTTAATACACTTCACCCATTTGCCCTTTCGGCATTTTATGACACCAATGCCTTCACGGAACACACAAGAAAATATTCTGAAAGTTTCAGCAAAATCCATTCACTATTGCCAATACTACGCGTGTGAACGTCGCAGCTAATGCACGCCTCAGAGTAGCTTTGTTATGACAGGGGGGGCTACCCATGTGAGAGGGTAGGGTCGCGTTATGCATATACCATACCGTGACACCGAGAGACCTCTATGGCTGCGTTTCGAACACTTAAGGAATCTATGAAAAAATGCTAAAAGTTTCAGCAAAAACCATCCACTACTTCAAAAACAAAGATTATGAACGTCGCAACCAATGCATAACTCGCATCAGCTGTGTTATATCCTCAGAGTACCCACGTTGTTAGGGAGGCATTACGCTTCTACCAGGGCACTGAGAGATCTCTGTGATTGCTCATCGAACATGTAAGGGATCTATGAAAAAATGCTAAAAGTTTCAGGAAAAAATACCCTCAACTTCGAAAAAAAGATCATGAAAGTCGAAACTAATGCATAACTCGGATCAGCTGTGTTATGACACAAGAGTAATCACGTTGTTAGGGAGGCATTACGCTCCTACCGGGGCACATAGATACCCGTATGATTGCTCAGCGAAAACATAAGGGATCTATGAAGCGGCCACACAGTGGTCACATGGTTCTTTCAAATATAATTTGTGTAATGGCTAGTTACTCATGCATAACTATAGAACACGTACGTGTACGTGGTTGGGGGTTAAAGGCTGAGTTTTGCTACACGTACAGGTACGTGCTTTGGGGGCAAGAGGGTTAATGTGTGTGAAAACATTGGTAGTATCTTAAAGGATCATGTTGAAGCATGCACAGTGAACTATGATGGTATACCAAGCCTCGACGACCTGCGAAGAGAAATTTAAATAAATACCTGTTCTGAATTACTTTTGCTTTTGTCCATATCAATTTTAGTTTATGCTGTAGGGGCTCTAATTTCAAAAACACCCTGTATATATATATATATATATATATATATATATATATATATATATATATATATATATATATTGTCACGATGCATATCAAGTACCTGGTTATTACACAACTAATCTCAAAATTCAAAAATATACCTCACTTCAGCCAGATACCTCTAGAAATATTCTAGAGTAAAAGGGCATCACTTCATCAAACAACTTTAGCTGTTTCCCTGGTCTTAATTGACTTTAGCAAAACTAAAAGAACAAAACATGTTTATCATTTTACCTTATGCACACACAATCAATCCTATTCAATGGTGGTCAATAAATGAAACACTGTTTCTCTAAAAAATATTAAATACAAAAATATATTTTTAAATTCAAAGTTTATAATTAGAATTCACAATCTGAAAAATTTATTATTACTTGAAAATAACACAACAGTTAATCAATTCTTGAATTAAATTATGAAACAAAACTAATTAACAAAAACTTTATCAGGAATTTAAATTAATCAAGCAAAATTTAAACTATCAAGAATTACTCAAGATTTGAAAAGAAAATCGTAATAAATGAAATATTAAATCAAGTATGCAATTTTAAATTACCAAGAAATATTTAAAATGCTATGTAAATAAATGTTACATCACAAACATAAAAAATGTGAAAATATGAAGAGATTGCAATCAGAGAAAACACACAAAAATACATATAAGATTTATCAATAATAATTTCACTTAGGCAAAATTTCCTAACGTATACCAGAGTATTAATAAGTAAAATTCACGTTACTTTACACAAACTTGTGAAAACCTCTGTAAAATCACTTGCTGCAGCTGCTTTACCACAAAACACTTTTTTTTACTAGGCTCCGTTACAAATTAAATAACTTTACTAAATTCAGATCTCAAAAGTTAATGCTAATACATGACCACAAAACACTACGTTAAAAGTAATCTCTTTTTAAGAACGAGAGAGAGAGAAGGAACCAAACTAATCGGTTTCGGAAATCAGAATGAAACAGATTTTAGAATTCCAGTAACACGTGAAACAATTACATGATGTCATTAAAGCATTTTGGTTACGAGATACAAAAGAGAAGTTCTAGAAGCAGGGAGGTGGTGTCATTAAAGCATTTTGAGTGTGAGATACCATGGAGAAATTTCTAGAAGAAAAATGATGTCATCTCAGCAAAACGTTTTGAATGCAATCTTACAAAACATGGTGTAACTGATCAAGACCTGTATTCTTTCTCCCAAAGTGTCGTACGTGACTCAAACAATGCATGCAAAAACGTGAAATCACTCGTCTTGTGCTCGTACGGGACAAATCGGCATTTGTTATTCCAACCTGTCATCACGTTAACCCAAAACAAAGTGTTCTCTCTTATCTCAACTGATGACAATTGAAATGAAACAAGTCTCTGCTGAACACACACGTGTTCATATACTACGCTTTTATCAAGAAAGATATTATTCATTCTAGACTATGTTACTATTAAAATTGCATCATCAATTCTAAATTATGCTATTAAGTTATTTAATCATTAGTTCTTTTGAGATCTGATGCCAAACTAAATACAACACTTCAACAACCATCATCATTACACATAACACATGATAAAAAAAAGGAAATGTGTCAAAATTATAGGAGGATATATGTATTACAAGGCAACATCATGAATATATATATATATATATATATATATATATATATATATATATATATATATATATATATATATATATATATATATATATATATATATATATGTGTGTGTGTGTGTGTGTGTGTGTGTATATATATATATATATATATATATATATATATATATATATATATATATATATATATATATATATATATATATATATATATATATATATATATATATATATATATATATATATATATATATATATATATATATATATGTATGTGTGTGTGTGTTTCAAAGAGATATACATACACATATATCTATATATATATTGTAATGAATATAGGGCCCTATGCCCACTAGGAAACTGAAAATATTCCCACTCTAAAACAACTACATAATTTTGAGTTTCAGAGGGTCCATATCTATCTTCTCCCCTTCATTAATCTGTCCCAGGGGAGAACACGTGTTCCTGCCCTTCCCAAATCCTTGTTTTCCTGTCTCCTTCTGTCAGCAACTTCTTTTATTCTCAGGCTGTACAAGGTGAGGCATAGCCCCAAGGCATTCTGTGAGCCAGAAGGGCAGTGTTGTTTTGAAGACAAGGAGTCAGTAGCCAACAAACCGCCGTCAGGGCAAGAACTCCTCCAAGACCCCTCCCAGGGCTTATCAAAAGGGTGACCTGATCTCTCCATTGTTGTCCTGAAGTTAAGCAACCATTGATTCTGCCTGCCCACACCTTATGAAGGAAGGAAGATACACTATGTTGCTGAGCATAGCCACGTTGCATAAAGGTACATCTGGAAATTGAAGGAGTCACCCTTAACTTTATTCTTTATCTCGAACTTTTCATCTTATTTATTCCCTTCCGTGTTCTCTTCAAGTGTCCCTTTGAACTCAGTGAATTAATGAGTAATTATCCCTTGGACAGTGATATATAAGTAAATGAATAACCTCCTCGAATCTTGTTCTTGTTGTTTATGTCCATATGATAGGCATTTTTAGGGAAATTTCACTCGTCTGTCAACTCTCTGCTTACAGGAGTCGATGACCCATGTATTGTGATTATTACAAGTTTCCTACCTGATACAGGAGCCTGGAATCAACACAGAAAATCCGTTGCTCCATAAGGTTAATTAAGACATCTGAAACTAATTCCCAGTATTCAAAAAATTTTCTACTTATCTGTGGACATGATTTCCCTGCTATAGAGTAATTCCTGAACTCATTGATATTCTTATTGATCGAGAGACACCCTGTATGTTTTTACTGTTGAATTTCGTCAGTAAATTGTAAATAAAACTAACATTTAACTAATCAAGGTATCTCTCTGGAGATCTTACACTCCCCTGTTTATTCCATTTAGTTTATAATTTGCAGCCCCATTAGCAAATGCTAAAACTAGGCTGGAATCTCAAAATCCCCGGCTGCATGTTTATAACAACATACATACATACATATATATATATATATATATATATATATATATATATATATATATATATATATATATATATATATATATATATATATATATATATATATATATATATCCATATATTTGTGTGCGTGCATAGAGTTACACACACATATATACATGCATACATACATACATACATACATACATATATATATATATATATATATATATATATATATATATATATATATATATATATATATATATATATATATATATATGTGTGTGTGTGTGTGTGTGTGTGTGTGTGTGTGTGTATAAGAGATATACACACACAGGCAAAAAAAAGCACATGCAAATATAATCATACAGGACCGGATTCTGTCAAAGAATTTATTTTTTAAACCTATGATTTTTCCCAGCAGAATCCTATAAGGCGGCGAGAGTGGATTTCCGTGTCATTTTCCACGAGGTGCATTCATCTCTCCAAGAAATAATCCCCTCTAAAAGAGAGAAATATGAAAGGATAAAAGGTTAAGGAGACGGGAGGAGAGTTCCACTGAATGCGAAATATCTGGCTCCCATTGAGACAAAATAACAGACAAATGCTGAAAGGATATAAACTAGTAGATATAAAAGAATGTTAGTTTATGAAGAAGGCCAGTGTATTCCCATGTGCCTTAGCGAGAAAATGCAATATGAAGCAATACGAAACAAAGTCCTTTGTTGTTCATCATACAGGGACGTCTTATTCTTCGTGAACGTCAATTTTTTTTGGTTTACATAAAGGAGAGATCTTTTTGTGAATGACATATATATATATATATATATATATATATATATATATATATATATATATATATATCATATATATATACACTATATATATATATATATATATATATATATATATATATATATATATATATATATATATATATATATATATATATATATACTGTATGTATATATATATATATACTATATATATATATATATATATATATATATATATATATATATATATATATATATATGCAAAGACTTTGAAAATCGTTATAAGAATGACGAGGTAAAATAAATCCCTTATGCATTCACGTGACAACAATCTGTTTCTAAATAATTCTGCATACAGTAAAAAAAATCGCAGCTATATTCTTCATTCTTCCATAGTTCAGATTACTAGTTCAGGCATAATAAAAGACTGAAAGCTATATATGACACTGGAATCAACAAATCATCCGTTGAATAGGCGGTGGCTCAAAGAGCCGAACAACCAGGAAATCGAACAAATCTGGTTTGCGCACGAAAACAAGTCTGGCACAGGGCTGCTGTCATCTCCCGTTCTTTCAAGGCCAGCGCATACGTAGATAATATATATATGTATATATATATATATATATATTGTGACGAACTCCAGATCATCTTTCTAGAGCCCGAAACACATTTTTATTATTGTTTAAGGATCCTTTCTCCAGACCAGCTCAGTGCCAAATACTTGGCAAGAGCCAGTCGCGACACAAAATTCACAAAGTAAAAATCAACTCTCAAAGAGGGATAAACAACACTGATGTAAATTTAACAATCAAATTTTAATTTACAAAAAGCTTCATACAATACAAAAAGTTCCCGAAAAGCTGCCTTGAGGAACTAGAAAAATACTCGTACACACTTTACATAAAAAAATAAACACTTAAACCATCAAGCGCATAACTAACTTTTATACCTTGAGTCGAAGGGAAAGAAAGGCGTAAGAGGTAGAAAATCACACACTTACCCGAGCATACGACAGACGGAGACACAGGGAGAAATAAGCCTTAAACCTAAATTTTTTTTTACAAATAATCACTGTTTAACATGATACACCTTACAGATACATAATTTCCCGAACCGAAGATAAGACAAAACAGAAGTAACGAAGATATTTATATAAATGGCTGTCCCACTTAAGGATCACTGTAGGACCACTGAAGAATCACTAAAGGCGTCCATGCACTGGGGGTCGGGGGAGGATCAACAAGGGCACGTAGGTGGTTATGAATAATTTACAGAGGAGGAGAACACAAATGGTTTGCTTTCCGTCCTCCACCACTAGAAGTGCCTCCTGACAACTCCAGGAGGTCAAACACACGGCTAAAGCCAGCAGCAGTGGCAAGCAGCAGCTCAAAAGCACCAGGAGTGCTAAACAGTGAGAGGCAAAATCGGTCCATTGGGACCTTTCAGTAATGACGAAGGCTGCAGGGGCGGGAGCACAGGACTTCCAGTAGAAAAAGCCGTAAGGAAAAATATTGAATGACCTCCTCTGTTGGGGAGCCGATACTCTCTCTCTCGCGCTGCCCAAACACACCCAACATGTAAAGTCCGGGCCAGGAAAAGAGATCAAAAGCGTAATCACGTAATGGGCAGCTCACCAAGCGAAGCACTGAAGACAGTAGACCGCTCAACAAGACATGAAAAGAAGAGAGATCCACTGAATAAACACTATACAAATAACCAAATACAAAACCTTGGCCGGGGATTAAAGACAATTCCAAGAAAACTTTTTGTGACTTACCTAAAGCTTAATAAAAATATATTTATGAAAAGCCGTAAACAAAATATTTAAAGCAATTCTCACAATATATATATGATTCTGGAAGGAATACTACTACCTCTCATCACCAAGGATGGCGTAAGGTTAAGCAGATAAAGTGGTCGCCAAATTGCGGGACGTGTTCATTATCTTTATTATTATTGACAGCCAAGCTTCATCCATAATTGTAAAATGAGAATGCGACAAGCCTAAGGCCTCTAGTAAAAAAAAAAAAGTTCAGAACATATATGAATAAACAGGGAATGAATTACGTAAAAGAAATAAATAGTACAAAAAGCTTTTATTATAATGTCATAGTTTTTTCTTGAAAACCGTGCCATATACAATTTGTAATTGATGATGACTTTGTTTTGTTAGTTCTCGTTGTTGGTTGTGACCTGGGGTTACAGTACTTTAATTAGCGCCTGGTATATTCTTCTGTTATCTGGTTTTGATAACTGCTGACGGCAAATAACAGTCCAATTCTTTGATGTTACACCCCAGCTCCTGGCAAGGGTGAATGTGAATGTCCAACTCACGTAAATGGGAGCAATTGAACAATTCTCGTGAGACATGATTTGACATTCGACTGTTGGTATCCGGACACCTGACGTTCATGAGATTGCATCATAGAAATCCTGAAGAGAATTTCGTAGTCGTGTCCTGGAATTTCGACGGACTTGAAGCACTTATACTCATGCGATTGCGTTATGTAATAGAATCAGATAACAGATTTGGATGCTACTGGTGTGAAGATAGCCAGAATAATCTGTTTCCTCAACTACATCCATGTACGAGTTACGTACAGGGTAAGTTATATATATATATATATATATATATATATATATATATATATATATATATATATATATATATATATATATATATATATATATACATACTGTATATGTGTGTGTGTGTGTTTTGATTTTGTATGTAAGCATGTATGCGAGTATTCTTATATGTATATTTATAAGTGTACTCTACTTGTGCTTGGTATACGATCACTTGACATGATTTTTCGACCATACAGTATTCACTGAATCTGACATTGTGAATAAATGCATTCATGATGTCCTAAGATTAATAAGTTGGCTTCCAAGTTTAAATAATTTAATTCCGTAGTTTCCTAAGCTTCATATTAATATTGTCATCTCTGTCTGGAAGTTGGACTTGGCGCTTGCAGTTGGCGAGGTAAAAACGTCGTACGTTAATATTCTCGTAAGATCCTGTTCCTGTAAAACTTCAACATGGCCACACTTTAATGTATGTACTATTTCAGCTACGTTTTCCTCCAGCTGAGAAACAGCGTCTTTCATTTTTTCAAACAGCAATGTAACACCCGAGAGAAAATCGCATCTGACATTGAAGTTTTATCTTTCCATGGAATGGGCGCTGCTTCTTTCGAGCCTCAGCTCCAGAATTACCGGTGGCTCTCCTTTGCTCATTTCGTTTCTAGCCCGTCAGCAGTCAAGGATGAAAATGAAATATTGTCACACTGCGTGCGCATGATTACTCTAATATCAGTTATTCCATGTTAGCAAGAGGGAAAGAATATGTTTTGAAAATGAAGACAGAATGTTGTGGGTATCACATAAATGTCGTCAAACCATTTTAGTAAAAACTGAAAACAGATGAATGGCGCATTTGTTGTTGAATTTGCCTGTAAGGGAACGCGAATCTGATTTGTGAAAACTAGTAACTAAAATCGAAAATTATGTTACTTCGCAATTTTAGCGATAACGATCATTTGAGATTCACATCCTGGACTGTACAACCCCTCCACAGAATATGAATGAAATTCATCCATGATATTACAAGATGTCGTAAAAACAAAGAAAAATAAGAATACACGAATCGCAACTGTTGAAGACTCTACTAGATCCTGCCTGATTAAATTATAGGATGATATTGGGGATGTTTCACTTCACATTAAACACAAGAAATCTCTATAGATCAGAAAAGAAGCATTATATTGATCTTATATGTATTTGATACACTAGCCATAAACAAGAAGCAACAGATGCCATTTCTTTACCTAGAAATCTCGAGATAATAGTTACATGAGAGCATTATACACTTTTTTAACGTGATGTTTATCACGGGAATTAATTTAGATCTCATTCGTTATGGAACCTAATTACACTGGTATCTTTAGATAAGGAGTTTTTTCTATTATTAAATTAAATAGGAAAACGTGAAAAATAATTGAAAACCATTTACTGATACTTTATACTGCAACATCATTTATTTATCTTCAGTCTAGTTTTATTGAGTCCACATTCGAGATAAACTACAAAAGAATAGCAGTGATTTTCAAGAAGTGTGAGCTCTGCAATTAATCAGATGTTAATATCAATTTAATACGGCGTTGAAATATAATTTCCGGTATTATTCAAGACAGACTGAATCCCAGGGAGAAAGAGTAACCTTTGTTTCCATGCCAACACGAATTCAAAACCTCCAGGACCAAATCCTGCAACGTTCCCTGTAACTTTCTTTACTCTAATTAGGTTCCTTGGCAATAGCATCTTCTGTGGAATGATAATGAAATAAGAAATAAACAAGATATCTAGCTTAGATTACGATTTTATCGTTATAAAACTACATCATTATCATGAATTCTTAATACAATGAGATCTTGGAAGCGTTAGTCCCTATGGTATTTTACAAAAGTTTTCCCCGATTTGATTCAAAGGCCGTCAGTGATGTGAATGCATAATTATCAGTGTTTTGTACTTTTTTAAAGTTAGTCACCTTTTCATGTGGGGGAGGGGGGGAAAGGAGTGCCAAGATGAATCATCAATAAAAAAAGTCATTCCAAATTATTTAAAAAATATAAAACTTGTTAATGACCAAAACAACCGTTGTTTTAAATAGTTTGTAACATTTATAACTCCCCTTGGGAGTAAGTCATTGCAAAGATGTAGATTTTTCAACAGTAAACGATACTCCATATTTGTGGCTTAACATTTAGTAATAAAAAAATCTCGCGTTTATAAGTGACAATATATATATATATATATATATATATATATATATATATATATATATATATATATATATATATATATATATATATATATATATATATATATAATCAGAAAGCTACAAACGTCCTTTAATATCCAATTCACTCTACCTCGGAAGTAATATATTTTCATATATGTTACCGAAGGGGAATTTTTAGATTATCAACTAAAGGATATTAAAGGACGTTTGTAGCTTTCTGATTGTATATGAATCACGGTGATGTGATAAATAGTCATATATATATATATATATATATATATATATATATATATATATATATATATATATATATATATAAAATATATATATATGTATATATATATATATATATATGCATATATGCTTGTTTCCCTTTTTGTTAAAATCAGTTATGCACCATTTTTATCTGTATGATCATGTGTAGAAGACTCCAAATGTCTTTATCAGCGTTTCTCTATAATCCTGAAACATACAGAATCAGCAAACTTGAACGTTTTCCTGATTCCAGCTTTATGAATCCTCCTTATGTCCCAGATATCTGAGATGAGTTTTATTGAATGAAGTCTTTGCCAGGTAGAGCTTCATTTGTTGTACCATTTGTAGTAGAAGATCTGATTACATGATGAATATTGTCGTAAAGTCGCAAGTGACTGCCGCAGAAAATTTTGGATGCCGACCGGAAAATTCGCAGAGAAACTTTTCATACATTCTGCTCACATGTGGTTATTAGATGTAAAAGATAATCTGGACTTTCTATTCGATAACTGCAAAGCTGTTCTTCATCGCTTTCTTAACACATATTCATTTTTGTTGAATCTCTTCATTCATTCAGACCGCTTCAATACATATTTGTTTTCTAATTTTCGTGGGTCTTCTTTCCTTTCCCAACACGTCCCTCTGAAAAAAAAAAGGACGTTTTAGAAAAAGTTCAGTCCCCCTCACGTTCCATTTCACCCAGATCCACTCCCAGCGCTCCACTCGTAAACAAATAAATTAGCTCCACAACTTGATTTTGACATTTATTTCTCTTCTTTTTTAAGCTTTATTTTATTTTGTAGGTGACTTGTCGACTGTAGAAGAATTCAGTTGTATTTCCTTCCTCATAAGAATTGTTAATCATGTCTTTTTATGTTCTCCTAGCAGCAAATTTTTAACATGTGCGCGCATATGCACATAAAAATTCTACTTTGTGACCCAAGTACTTAGCCTCGTTTGTGCGACTTAAGGACAAAGAAAAACAACACTTAATGAACTCTTTGCATTACTTGTTGAAAATAAATAGCTATCCGTTATAAAGATAGACTTTCAACTATTTCAGTTGCCTGAATATGAAAGTAAAATATTATAAGATACCGATTTTCTTAGTTAGGCTGAGAGCGTATTTCTCGGAAAGGAAAGTATAGTTTTTATTATTGATACATGTGCAAGCATTCGCCCTTATCTAGGGAATACCGAAAAAAAGAGAAAAATACAGGAAAACGAGCGATGTTTCTCGTTGGTTTGTTGCCGAAATCAGTTATTATCAAACAAACAAACAAGCAAAAAAGTAGAAAAGAAAAGCCTAATCAACAGAGGCTAAGAAAATATTTTGTGACATTGCATTTTATCAATAAGTTTCCGTATGGACGTCAAAGATTTTAAAAAAAGATTCTATTGACGGGTTATAATAAAGAAACTTCCAGAAAGTTGAGCTTCACAGTTACCTCTAATTTACCTAATAGTCAGCCTCACGTCATAGTGAACTAAGAGAACTAGTTTGGTAGAAATTATTTTCTTATTTCTTACCCATTTTTTCTAAAAAGGGATATCACTAATCGTTTACCTAATGCAGAATCCATCTGGGAATCCTTATATATATATATATATATATATATATATATATATATATATATATATATATATATATATATATATATATATATATATATATATATATATATATATATATTGTTGAGATGTGTGCCGATATTTGCCTTATTTCCATAACTTCCAATGTTATATTAAGGATTCCCAGATGGATTCTGCATTAGGTAAACGATTAGTGATATCCCTTTTTAGAAAAAAATGGATGAAATAATAGAAATTAATTTCTACCATTGATAATAAATAAAAAACAACTCTCGCAATTTTTCCGTGTTCATTACAAATCCTCCCGAAGATAAAATGAATATTTACAGAAGAAATGCAAAATGCTACTGATTGTATACGGGTCAGAGTATGCCCTATTGGTATATTTATATATATATATATATATATATATATATATATATATATATATATATATATATATATATATATATATATATATATATATATATATATATATATATATATATATATATATATATATATATATATATATATGTGTGTGTGTGTGTGTGTGTGTGTATATAAACACCAATAGGGCATACTCTGACCCGTATACAATCAGTAGCATTTTGCATTTCGTCTGTAAATATTCATTTTATCTTAGTGAGGATTTGTAATGAACTCGGAAAAACTGCGAGAAGTGTTTTTTATTTATTATCAATGGTTGTCTATTCGCCTCGTGGCGATACAATTCGGAATGAACACCATCTCAATTGTGGGCCATATGGAATTCCATAGGGCTAGGTAGTAGAGGGTGAGGGTTAGCATAAGCTTAGCAGCTTCCAAGGCCTCATATTTGATTTGAACAGTATTCAGTGTAGAGGATATTGGTATTTCGCAAAGATACAACTGTTTGGAGGAAAACATACGTACTCCTAAGGGGCCTGACCAAATAAAGGTCATAATCTCTTACTACATCTATTTAAGAAGAGCGTCATATCATCTTACATCGCTGAGATCCTCTGGTAGCAATGACCAGCATTGGGTCAGCACATTCTTTCTCTCGCACCGACTCCTCTCACGGTAACTATCCTAAAACAAAGGCCTACTGGAAATAAACACCGAGATGCAAAACTAGAGTTTATTTGCAAATTAACAAATACATTTCAGCAAAAACTCACACCCCACAAAAATGGAAATCATAACTAGAGAAACTAAGACTCACAGTCAATCGAATCAATGATTCTAGATCATCCCGTACTAGTGACTAACACCCTGGTCACCAAACAAAATGAAAAGGTCATAATGATTCTAGACCTAAATAAATGTCATATAGTGTGTTAAAAGAACACTACTTCCGAAATATTCATCCTCACAGAACGACCCAAAATTCCTTTTAAAAGAAACATATCATATGTTACAACCTAAAATGGTGTATAAGAAAATCAACATTTAAAACAGAAAAATGCATAATGGAGAACAAAGGAGTTTCACTGCAACACAAAATGGGTATTCCACATAATGTCTGAAAAGATATAAGTGTTAATGAGTTATCTTACTCACATTCTGTGCCATAAAAACCGTTCCTCACTGTGGCTGTTCCAATACACTAACACAGCTCAATGAATCACATCAGTCACAAATCGAAGTGAATAGCTATTGTATGGTTGCTCTCATAATATACCATTAGAGAGTGCACATGTGCATGGACTCACTTAATAACCCCTCTCCGGAAGAGTGACGACACGACACTTCCATCAACCTGTCACATTGTCTCCATGCATTTTGGCTATGAATCAGAAGGAACAAACGAATGCTTCAGATCTCCGCTGTGTCTAACAGCGGAAAAAACCAACGTCAACATAAATGCCACCTGCACTGGATATACCTTTTCACAGGCCAGCACATAGTTCATTCAAAGTCTTAATAAGAGCTCGGCCCGCCTACCCCTGGGCACCCCCGCCCAGGTACGACAAATATCCAGAACGAAAGTTCAGGAAGGGCCAGCTCCAAAATCATAGCAAACAACATGCACTAGATACGAAAGTTACTTATCTCGCATGCACAACTGTTATTCCAATAAACAGTTCGTTGTAGAACGCATCGCTTGACATCTTGCATTCTTGATGATCTAAATATTCTGGACAACTTGCGACTGTACAAGCCCATGTTTCTCTTCACATCTTGAATTCTTGATGATCCAGCTATGCTGAACGGCTTGCGACTGCACAAGCCCATGTCGAATGCGGTGCCCACAAATCCTTTGCACCAAACAGATGTCTCCCAGCAACGACGGCAACTTGTAGAAGTCCTGCCCAACATCTCTCCAAAAACACCATGGATCATCTCATGAAGGTGCAGGCATAGAAACCTGCAAGCATAATGTAAATGGCCCCCATATCTAACTTGCATCAGCTGGGGCTCATAGAAGTCATTCCATAAGGCGCTACTGCGAGGAAGTGGTGTACAGCGTAAGCTGGTCATGCTGATAGTCAACCCAAAAGGTACATAGTCTCCTCACTATCCCATACTATTACTGAACCATTAAATCCACTAAGGAAAGGTCATATGATAAAACTATGAAACAATTCCAAGTTATTAACTGGAATTTCCACAATCCACCCCCTGTCAGGTACACTAACTTTAAAATACTACCCATACAAATTCTTCCCAGTAAAAATTACCTGAGAACCTTACAGATGTACTGAATTCATTAAAGGTGATTCTAAACACCCGAGAGGTAAAATATCTCCAAAAACTCCCCCTTAGAAGTGGCAAACACTGCCTTAACCTGAGTTTGAATTTCCGATGCCACGTATTCTGCTTCTTTTCTCAATATTCAACAAGGTAGTTTGACATGAAGACAAAGCTACCATAACATCTGAATTCACCCCCCCCCTCGCCCCCATCCTATCAACTGTGACCAACAACCCATTTAAAGAAGTCCTTAAAGTCTCAAAACCTTCCCGTAATTTCTCATAACTATCTCGCAAAGTCATCAAAGTTTGACCCTGGCTAGCAAATACTGCCGATACCTGCTCAATTCTCAGCAAATTAGCAATTGACGTACTAGCAATCGCCTCTATGATCATAACGGCTCCAATTACCAATGGCGCAGCCCTCTTACTCCTTCTAGAAGAGAACTGAAAAATTGAAACACCTAACTTTGGAAGTCTTGTTGAAGTCTTCCTAATCCTATCCTTAACCCTAATTGCTGTAGCATTAAGTTCAGTTAGCCAACCCCGTAAAAGATCAGACAGGTTCCATCCGATATTCATCTCACACCAAAAACAAATTCCTAAGCAACAGAACTTTATTCTGAAACTCTATACTCCAAGATATTGTGTTAGACGACAACTACACATCATAATATTCTTGTATAATAACACTTGGGCGTAACTTCACTACGAAATTAGTCCATGCCATGACTCAAAAAGCCATGAGAATTCGAAACTTCAGCATAAAAAACATAAGAAAGAATCTAAAAGTTACCAGATCTCGAAACGGGAAAGAAAAAACAAACAAACAAAAAAAATAGAAACCCATATATCTATAAAACCCTATGGGATTTTACAACTAATTTTAACTAAGTACTGCAACACACAGGAGCAAAAAACTAAACTCGGACAATTAAAGATTTGTATAACTCTACGGACCAACATCCTCCCCAGTTAAAAAGAAACTACAAGTCACGCCCCTTTAAAAACCATTAAAAAAACAAAGCAAAAGAAAGGCAAAAAATGATCAAAAACACAGTACAACATAGGAATTAACCCATAAGATTCCCATTAACCTGTCTTTTTAATTTTAGATATATGTGTCAATCGAGACACACCCGTATTCTCATCTAGAGGAACAAATCTATTCCCTTTCTTTACTTCTACAACACGAAAAGGACCTTCAAATTTAGGACCTAGTTTATAGTTCAACTGATTCCTGACATTTATTTTCACAAAAACCCTACCTCCCACAGCAACTTTAATTCTATCTGGCTTTTCATTACTCTTATCCACCATATCCCACATTTACATTTCAAGATTCCTAGCAAGACGAGCATATCTCTCTTTTGCCATGGACACGAGCGCCTTTACAGTATCACACACTAGGTAACCAAACAGCGCTTCACTGGGAGACATTCCATTGGTATCACTGACCGTGGAACTAATGCTATGCTGCACTGTGGAATATATCGATCCCACTTTACATCATTCCCCCCTACAGTCATTCTAAGAGCTTCAATAGTCTTCCTATTTGTCCATTCACACAGCCCATTAGCTCTGGTCTATAGGGAATAATAGTGACTTTCTGAATGCCCATTACATCCACAAGACACTCTAACGTCTTGTTCACAAATTCTCTCCCATCATTTGTAACCAGCACCTCCGGAACCCCATAACGACAAATATATCCATTAAAGAATGCGACTGCCGCCTCTTCCGCTGTTCCGCTGTTTTATGCTTCAATGGGAAAATCTCTACGAACCTAGTTAATTCATCAACAACCACCAACAGGTGCCTATGGCCATAGCTAGATTCACAGAAATTGGATAACAGGTCCACATGGACCCTGGAGAATGGTCTACTGGGAATAGGAAATGAACCCAATTTACAAGAAACAACCCTAATGGCTTAGACGCACTACAAACTGAACAACCTCTCACAAAGTCATCCACTAACATGAGCACATTCTTCCAAAAGAATTGTCCCCCTATATCCTGATACGTCTTCTCAATACCCAAATGTGGACTGTCATATCTACAGTGAACAACATCCAGAACCGTAAGCACTAAACTCCTAGGAACACCTATTTGTGTCGTATCACCCTTATCCTCACTATTCCTCAGTCTGTATTTAATCTTCCTGACTAACAAATTACCTTCTAATTTGAGCCCTGCAAAAGGCAACTTATGACCCTTCCTAACTAATTCCCCTAATAAACACTTTTGTGTCTGTCAAAATCTTATCCTCATCCTGTTTACCTTCTACTAAACTAATATCCCAGTCTATGCAATCTCCAGATGCATAACATACATGAATACTATCTGCATCAGAAAAACTTCTGCTAAGGGTGTCCACTACAACATTATGTCTATCCTCTACATACCTAATCTTGGCATCAAAATCCCTGATTGTCAGATACCACCTAACCCTTTTATGGGAAAGATCCAGCTTATTGAAAAGATCCAACAATGATTTATGATCCGTAAGAAACCCTACTTGATTGCCCATCAATAACATCTTGAAATGAACTAAATTAGACACTACGACTAAGGCCTCTTTGTCCACCACTGACCATAGCCGTTCACTACTAACCCATGTCTTAAACTTCCTACTGAAAAATGTAATCGGATGGAGTCTTCCATCGAACTTCTGCATAAGGCATGCCCCTATACCATTATAACTCGCATCTGTTGCCAATGTGACTCTCCAAATCAGGAAACTTCAACACTGGGGGGATTCACTAAAGAATCCTTAATCTTCTGAAAAGCTAATTGCTATCCATCTCCCCTTGCAAACTGCACATCATCCCTAAGGATATCTATCATGGGAGATGCTAGAATAGAAAAACCCTTCACAAACCTACGAAAAAATCCAGCCATACTTAAGAATGACCGAATCTGTTTCTTATTCTTCGGAGTAGCAAAATCCACAATTGGCCTAACTTTATCATCATTCACTTTAACCCTCTCCTTAGAAATGACATGACCCAAATATACTATCTGCCACTTCAGCAAATTATACTTAGTTAACTTTACCTTCAAACCTGCTAACGTAAGCCTCATAAAAACCTCCCTAAGAACCTCTAAATGTTCCTCTAACGAATCACTGGCAACTAACATGTCAACCATATAAATGTATATGGATTCCCATAACAAACCATGCAAAACTGTATTCATTAGCCTACCTAGTAAATGTCATACCAAATGCCATCTGCGTGAACTCATAATGCCTCTTCGGCAAAAGCCGTGTACTCTCGACTATCTTTGCTAAACAGTACTTGCAAGTACCCTTGCATCAGATCAATTGAAGAATAAATATTTTGCCCCAAATCTCAACAAATAAATCTAGCAAACACGCCTCAGGGTAGCGGTCAGGAATGGTTTTCTCGTTCAACTTCCTAAATTCCACACAAACTCAGACTGAACCATCCTTCTTAGGCACTGCTAACAACGGGAAATTATAAGGCAAGGAACTGGGCCTAACAATGCCTTCCTCCTCCCACTTATTAACCTCTTGCTCTACCTTTTCTCTAATCTTAAAAGGAATCCTACATGAAGAAACAAAAATAGGCTTAGTCTTGTCCAATAAATGAACCTTGTGTTCTAACACATTTGTTAACCCTAACTTATCCCCTTAAAGTGCAATTATGTCTGCAAACTCAGCCAGAACATCTTCCACACCCCCAACATATTCTTTATAATCAGCATTGGCTAAATGATCCCTAAAAACCTGCCTCCTGGCCTGTAAATCTGCTTCTGAAAAACTACAAAAATCCCAAACAATAGCAACTGAATTATTTTCATCGACCCAGTCAATAAAGTCGTTTACATAAGTACCCTTCTGATAATTGCGAACTGAATCATTACAGTTTAGCAATTCCACCCAAGTATCCCCTGAACTCAATACCTTGTTTATAAAACCTGTGCACACTAAACCCCTCCAGCTTTTGAGTGCACTCATCCACACACACCTGTCGATTTATGCACTCCTCTCACTAGAACTTTCACCAGAGCAACCATACCAGGACCAAGAACCACATCATCTGACAAAACCCCCTTATAACACTTCTTACCCAACGACACATCTTCAGCATCCACCTGCAAATTCTCATGTACACCCATTCCATTATCATCATCCACTACACTCACATCCATCTGCTCATAAGGCACAAACACACCAGGTACTCCAACAGTATACCACATACCCCCACATGAACTGAGATTTTTTGTCTCTGACACAGTGGATGACCCAACAACAATGTATTCCCCAAAGCAACTCCTCGTATAACCAGAAATGGTTCTGTATAAGCTCTACCCCCAAGAGATAAATCCACACCTACGTATCCCAAAACCCATAACCTATTTGCTTGAACATCACATACTGTCTCTTTAACAGGTCTCAAAGAACAATCGGGAAGCGTCAATTGGAACAACTCATAATTCATCAAATTAATCGAGGCACCTGTATCGATAAATATATGTACATTGACCCCATGCACAGACCCTTTTACTGCTGGCTTCGCATCTGAGGGTTCCCCTTGAAGTCCTATATCACAAGAAACACCCATCCAGTTTTCCTTTACAACTGATCGGTCTTTTGACAATGCTTGCCAATCACAAGATCCCCTCAAAAAACCCCCTTGAGGAACTTTCTTACCTGAGCTACCAAAATTCTGAAATGTAGACCTGCCATTATACTGTCTCAGAGATGGACAAGACCGCCAAGGATGACCATAACTCCTACAACCGCCACAATATTTAACACGGCAAAATCTCTTAATGTGTCCCTGCATATTACAATTAAAACAACGAACCCGTGGGGCCCGAGAACTCAGCCCAACCATTGACCTCTGGCTATTCCGAATTTCAACAAAACCCTTCAAACAGCAGACTGAATCTCCGCACCCTACACAACCATATGCTGACCTAAGGAATCTCTGATCACTATTTCCTCTAGCCATTTTCACAGTTTTCCTCTTCTTAAATAAATCTGCTAACCCACTTTTGGCTGATCGCACATACAAAATCTCCCAAGTCCTGCGAAAGGAAACCCCTTAAAGAAAAAACACAAGAAAAAAAATTCTCTCTGAAAAATTCCCACACAGTAAAAACCCACAATGTTAATTCCCTTTACTCTAACAATTAATCACTAAAAATCAAAAGAAAGTACTAATTAAACCCACAATTAAATCAAAACCCCATGGGAAAAAAAACAGGTGGGCCAAGCACACAGCTGAACACAATGTAGGTCAAGATGAACCTCGAGTCTTCAAGACCAAACAAAAAAAAAAAAACACTCAGTCCACCCTCAATAAAGAGAATGGAACTCTACCCTCACATAAAGAAAACGGGACTCGAGGAAACAGAAGCGAGAGAGAGAGAGAGAGAAAGGAAAAGAATTCGTTCCCCTCTCCTTAGTGCAATATCTCCCCAACACATCCATGATATGCTGAAGCACACAGACAAAAAATGCTGAGTGCAACACCTCAGAGATGTGTCCACCTCTCCCGTCATCGAGGCAAAAATTGCCAAGTAAGATCACCACAACAGCTTCGTCCTTTGCATACATGCACGTATGCAACCAAAATAAAACACGTATGTATGTAACCATAAAAAAAAACAGTTTAAAATCCAAGACGTGTACATACACTCCCGTAAGAAATGTTTAAACACAGTAACCCATCAACTGTCAAATAAATTATTTCCCAATAATCACAGTCCCCAGAAATAATAGAATAATTAATTAATCCCCTTATTAAACCCTAAACGCAGATGCAAACAGCCGATTGCTATATATAAAAAAAAAACACATAAACCACACCCAAAATTCACATGCGCTTCTTAGAGGATGGCGAAGAAGGAGAGAAACTCCACCCAACACGTCACTCAGGGGATGACGTCACTTCTGCCGACACCCGATAAAAGTCACAGCGCAATAAAAAAACCATATTCCACCCGCCCCCTTAACCAGTTTGTACACTTCAAATCTGACCTAAAACTAACAATAAAAAAATTATAACACTTACGTACGCCTCTGCTTGACAGCAACAGTGTGAAATCCTTCCACCAAAGAAAGAGAGAAAGAGAGAGAGAGAGAGAGAGAGAGAGAGAGAGAGAGAGAGAGAGAGAGAGAGAGAGAGAAACACTTGCCAGTTTTCGCTTGTTTTGCCACACACAAGCGGCCGAGATACCGCAGTTAAACACACTGCTCAATCTATCCTGTTCCCCAAACATTCCCAAACATGAACTAAAGTCCAGAAATACCTATAAACACCAAACCTTTGCGGCCCGTGACACATCATTAAACACACACAGACACCCGTTCTCGAGAATGACTGATTCAAGTGCATTTCACAACATCTCCCTAAACCGAATCGCTGAACCATCAAATCTTATTCTGAGATGCCAATACCACTATTAATAAGATGTCTCTTCGGAAGCATAGCCTATACCCTATTTATTTATCTACTTGACTATCTATTCCTATCTACCTTTGACTATTATGCTTCCACCACACTGTTATGCCCTTCAACAAGGTCAATTAGGGTCATAATCTCTTACTACAGTGTCATATCATCGTACATCCCTGAGATCCTCTGGTAGCAATGGCCAGCATTGGGTCAGCACATTCTCTCTCTCGCATCGACTCCTCTCACAGTAGCTATCCTCAAGCAAAGGCCTACTGGAATTAAATACCGAGATACAAAACAAGAGTTAATTTGCAGATTTAATGGAATTATTTCAGCAAAAATTACGGTCATAAAATAGAGTGACTCACACCCCATAAAAATGGAAATCATAACTACAGGAAACTCAGACTCACTGTCAAATCGAATTAATGATTCTAGACCAACCCATACTGGTGACTAACACCTGGTCACCAAACAAAATAAAAAGGTCATAATAGTTCTAGACCAAAATAAATGTCACATAGTATGTTAAAAGAACACCACTTCCAAAATATTCGTCCTCACAGGATGAACCTAAAATTCCTGTTAAAAGATACATATCATATATTACAACCTGAAATGTGTATAAGAAAATCAACATTTAAAACAGAAAAATGCACAATGGAGAACAAAGGAGTTTCACTGCAACATAAAATGGGTTTTCCACATAATGTCTGAAAAGATATGTGTTAATGAGTTATCTTACTCACATTCTGTGCCATAAAAACCGTTCCTCACTGTGGCTGTTCCTATACACTAACACAGCTCAAAGAGCGAATCACACCAGCCCCAAATCGAAGTGAATAGCTATTGTATTGTTCTTCTCATAGTATACCATTAGAGAGTGCACATGTGCACACGCTCACTTAATAACCCTTCCCGAAAGCGTGACGACACGACTCTTCCATCAACCTGTCACATTGTCTCCATGCATTTTGCCCATGATCAGAAGGCACAAATGAACACGTCAGATCTCCGCTGTACCTAACTGTGGAAACCACCAACGTCAACATAAATGCCACCTGCACCGGATATACCTTTTCATAGGCCAGCACATAGTTTGCAAAAAGCCTTAATACACACACACACACATATATATATATATATATATATATATATATATATATATATATATATATATATATATATGTGTGTGTGTATATATAATATATATATATATATATATATATATATATATGTATATATATATATATATATATATATATATATATATATATATATGTATATATATACATATATATATGTATATATGTACATATATATATGTATATATATACACATTATATATATATAATGTATGTATATATATACATATGATATGTATATATACATATTTTATGTATGTATATATAATTATACTATATATATATTTATATATATATAAATAAGTAAATATATAAATGTATATATATATATATATATATATATATATATATATATATAAAATATATGTATATGTGTATATTGTTACGACTTAACAACCTTCTTAACTTTTTGTGCTTTAGTCAAATTTTGACTAAAGCCGTTACATAAAAAAAAGAGAAAAAAAAACTCAATATTTAGGACTCGATAACCAGCCACAACATGGCATTACTAAAGTAATCAATGAGGGCAAAGGACAGTGAGGGAGTATGATGCAAAAAATATATATTATAAACATTTATTTAAAAAAAAAACTAATTGAATAACGGTTGACACGAGTATCAGGCCACCGCAACGAGAACTGAATACCCCTTTGCAACTGAGTGCTGCCGCAGCTCTAGAAATGGAGGACAGTTGCTAATTCCAATACTTAACTCCTTGAGAGGTCTTATAAATGGAGTTGCCGTTGCAGTAGCAGCAGCGAGGGTCCAAGGTGATGATAAATATAGGCTGATATATACAGTATATACTCTCCCGAGTTTGTCATGCGTTAATCATAGATGAACTGATGTTCCAATCGTCCAATTGAGGAACGAAGGTGGTACTGGGAATGCGATGAGACCGTGGCTGTACCTCAAAGTCAAAAGTCCATGCATTAGCAGATGGAGAATGTCGAAAGGGCGAGACAGTAGCGATGCATTGAAAACTCCACAAGCAGGCGGTGGTGGTGAGTAAAGGAAGACACTACAAAGACATCATTGCAGCGATCCTGGGGGTACCCGCTACCCTCAGTAGATAAATTCCTCTCAGAGGTAATCCCTAACCTCTTCAGCATTCAGAGGATCACTGACTCTGCCAACTTATGCTGGTTCCGAAAGTCTCTCTCTTTGCCTCCACGTCACCATGTAAAGGAAAAAATCATTGGATTAGAACTATCCTCCTTAACTACCGCAAAACACTCGAACAAGCAAACAGCACACAATTACCAACAAGCAGTAATCATACCGACTGTGTGACCTGAAAATAAAATTCAAAATAAATAAATAAATAAACGAACGAAAATACTTTCGGGAGTGATAATATATATATATATATATATATATATATATATATATATATATATATATATATATGTATATGCATATATATATATGTATATTTATACATATATACATTATATATAAATATATATATATGTATGTATATATATATATATATATATATATATATATATATATATATATATATATATATATATATATATATATATATATATATATATATATATATATATATATATATAGTTGTATTCTTCTCAGTCACGAAGATAAAATGTCTTGATGTACCCCACAATAAAAACGAAGGAAAAACCAGAGAGGAGAAAGGAAAAAAAGAGTTCTTAATTTGTCCCAGCAGTTTCGCCTTACATCAGGCCTCTTCCGGGGAACCTTATTGACTAATCAGTTTAAGAAAAACATGTACCGGACATATGTTTACATTTGACTTCAAAACTTATATAAAACATAAACAAATTTATATTTTATATTATCCTGTAACAGTTGTAAGCATCGTTAACCATTTTAACTTATGTTTTATGTGAGTCTTGAAGTCAAATGTAAACATATGTCCGGTATACTATGTTTTTCTTAAACTGGTTAGTCAATAAAGTTCCCCGGAAGAGGCCTGATGGAAGGCGAAACTGATGGGCAAATTATGAACTCTATTTCGTTTTTCCTCTCTGGTTTCTCCTTCGTTTTCATTGTGGAGTACATCGAGGTATATATATATATATATATATATATATATATATATATATATATATATATATATATATATATATATATATATATATATAATTTATATATGGTGAACAGTAATAATGGCACAGGTAAAACTGGCAGAGGTAAATTTAACACAGGTAAAAATGGCACAAGTGAAAAATAGAAAAAATGGCACAAGGGAAAAAAATATGTTGATTCGTCTACAATGTTTCACTGTGTTTAGTACTAGCCCTCGGCGATCAAATGTCCCTAAGTGCATCTGATCCCTGAGGGGCTAGTACTAAACATGGCGAAACATTGTAGATGAACCATTGTTTCGCCATGTTTAGTACTAGCCCCTCGGGGATCAGATGCACTCAGGGACATTTGATACCCGAGGGGCTAGTACTAAGTAGGGAAAAACATTGTAGATGTATCAATATTATTTTTTCCCTTGTGCCATTTTTTACTGTGCCTCTGTTGCCTGTGCTATTTTTACCTGTGCCATTATTGCCTAAATTCATATATATATATATATATATATATATATATATATATATATATATATATATATATATATATATATATATATATATATATATATATATATATATATATATATATATATATATATATATATATATATATATATATATATATATATATATATATATATATATATATATATATATATATATATATATATATATATATATATATATATATATATATAT
>NC_089779.1:22337822-22345322 GCF_040412425.1 Macrobrachium rosenbergii
AAGGGGCCAATGTACAATACAATTATTCCAGTTATAATAATAATAGCTTAGTCATGCCCAGATTACACTAAATTGTCTCAGTTAGTATGCTGCAAAGGATTAACTCCAGGATGGGGAAAATAATTCCTATAAAATTTGGCGAGGCCGCAACGGACTTCAGGAATCGGACTACGACCAGGAATAGTTTCAGGATTTGAAAGGCAGTCAGAATTATCGGACACAGAGTGCGATGGAGCAGCTTGTCTCTCCTGAAAGACAGGTCCTGGATTAGAACAGCAGCCCACAATGAAGGAAAAGGGAATCCCCCTATAAAATGTTACTCATTGCACATTTCAAATATTAACCACTATGTAGCCCAGCAGATAATTATGAAGAAATCATGTAAGCACAGTATGGGGATCGTAATTGCTTGGGCTTTCAACAATGAACACGTGATCGCATTTCACACAAAGAGTAAATTTAAACACTTGTGTTACTTAGCCTAAGTTGCCCCTAAGTTGCACTGGGGAAGGGATAACTGGATGATTATCACGGGATCTTTACTGGAATTCAAGGCACATTATGGGCGAGATACGGGAGGCCGAAGCAGAACTCTTAACAAGGGAAAATTGCTTTGTGGAGGAAGGCGTTAAAGTTTAAAGGAAATGGAAATTTAAGGGTTTTAAGTAAAAAGGGGAAGGGCTGGTTTACTGACTATTTGCAATGTACGAACCTTGTCTGATAAATGCGGCGCCAAACAATCGACTCGGCCATTCGTCGGCGACAGTTTCAACCAGCGTAAGCGGGGAAGATGGGCGATAGCTTCTGCCTGGTACTGAGATGAGAATGCGTCTGCTCTTCCAAAGCCAGCGGCGTCTTGTAGGGGCCTCATTTTTAGTCCGACATTCCTGCAAATACGTCAAGAGAACCAGCAAAGAGGGCAGAGGAAAAGCATCCTTAAATATTAATTACTTAGAAGTTAAGGTCCTACCTGGCGGCAAGTCCAACTATGCCTATTAACCTTCCCCATACCTAAATACTCCCACATCACGTGATGGGGTGAAAAGGAGGTTGAAAGCGGGAGGCCCATTGTCTCCCAGAATCAGGTGATGGACGGCGCTTCCTACACTGCTATACACTGGTGCTAACAGGTCTGATCTAGTTCAAATTATGCTTGTTTCCGCTCGTCGCCCGCCAATTTTCTCGGCCCGACAGTCAAATGAATAGCAAAGCGCATTTTAAAATTAATGATGCACAGGCATCTACATGAGGGAGGCATATATCCTGACAATATATATATATATATATATATATATATATATATATATATATATATATATATATATATATATATATATATATATATGACTTTTTTATCACATCACCTTGATTCATATTCAATCAGTAAAGAAAAACGTCCTTTAATATCCAATTCGCTCTACCTCGGAAATAATATATTTTCATATGTTACCGAAGGGGAATTTTTTTTTTAACTGATAATAAGTTCGTCGTCTCGTGGGCTCGAGACGACAAACTTATCAATTAAAAAAATTCCCCTTCGGTAACATATATGAAAATATATTATTTCCGAGGTAGAGCGAATTGATATTAAAGGACGTTAACCGAGGACTGATTGATTATATATATATATATATATATATATATATATATATATATATATATATATATATATATATATATATATATATATATATATATATATATATATATATATATATATATATATATATATATATATATATATATATATATATATATATATATTTATATGTATATATATATGTGTATGTTAATGTCTTTTACTGTAATACCACAGTATAATATGAAGATAAAAAGGCTCATAAAGCACTATTTTGAACATTATATATATATATATATATATATATATATATATATATATATATATATATATATATATATATATATATATGTGTGTGTGTGTGTGTGTGTGTGTGTGTGTGTGTGTGTGTGTAACCGGCCCAGGTTCGAGAGCCGGCTGTTTATTTATGTATCTGTATTAAGAACAGAATTTAGCATCTCACCTTTCTTGAGATGTTTCTGGTAGCTGTGGCCTCACTTGGGTCAGCAGACCCCTTCTCTTTTCGTCTTAAGACTCTCTCTAAACCTATCTTTACACTAAGGCCTACTGAAATGAGACACTGATGTAGAAAACTAGACTATTTTCAAACTTAACGGAAGCAACTCTGCAAAAGCTATGGTCATGAATTGGAGTGACTCGCAATTCCTATCAAAGGAACACATTACTAGAGGAAATACTGTTTCACAAACAAGCATAGACATTAACTTATGCCAAGCAATTTTAGTGAATAATCCCCTTGTCATCAAGCAAAGTAATAAGGTCGTAAAAACCACAATAAAAGTTTTATGGTCTGTAAGAGTAATAGCACCACTTCCGAATCATTCGTCCCTCTCAGGACAATGTTCGAATTTCCTGTAGGAAGAGCATTACATTATATTAGAATCCTGGAATGGTGTATAAAAAATAAACACTAAAAATGGAAAATGCAAAATAAAGAGCAGAAGGGTTTCACTGCTACGTAAAATGGGTATTCCATATAATGTCTGAAAAAGGTACAAGTGTTAATGAGTTATCTTACCCACATTCTATGGTCATCTTGAAACCTTTCCTCACCGTGACTGTCTTATTCACAAACACAGCTTAAAAGAGCGATCACTAGCCACAAATCGAAGTGAATACCCATTCTATAGTTCCTCTATAATATACACATTAGAGAGCGCACATTTGAACACATTCTCTTGATAACCCCGCCCTTGAAACGTGACGTCACCGTTCGGTTCAATGTTCGAAGAACCCTGCCTTCTGCACCCACAGATAGCCTATCACAAAGCTTCCATCAATCTGTAATGTTTCTCCCATGCGCTTAAAATGCATGGCTCTCTGTATCTAACTGAGCAAACTTCCAATGTCAGCACAAATGCATTCGTCAGGCATTTCTCAGCGCCGACACCATCGCTTCTACAGAGGGAGCGTCCTACTCGGTCACCACATATGTCTTCCAAAGGTCACCCCCATGACTGTTATAGGAGCTCGGACCACCTACCATTGGACGTCCTCGTCCAGATATGATAACTGTCCAATTGAAAGTTCAGTAGGGTCTAACTCCAAAATCACAGCAAAGCATATGCACTATATACAAAAATTATATGTCTCATGACACAGATGTTATGCCAGTAACAGTTCTTTTATGGAATGCAACACTTGAAATCTTGCATTCTCGCTGATCCAACTACACTGAACAGCCTGCGACTGCGCAAGCCCATGGTTTCCTTTGCGTCCTAAATTCCTGGCGATCCAACTATGCTGAATGGCCTGCGACTGCACAAGCCCATGTTGAATGCGGCGCTCACGAGTCCTTTGCGCCAAGCAGATGTCTCACAGCAACGACGGTGGTTTGTAGACATCCTGCCTGACATCTCTCCAAAACCCTGGATCTTTTCACAAAAGTGCAGGTGTAGCAACCTGCAGGCATATTGTAGACGGCTCCCATTTCTAACTTATACAGGTTGAGGCTCATAGAAGACATTCCGAACAGCTCTGCTGTGAGGAAGTGGTGTCTTACGTAAATCGGTCATATCAACAGTCAACTCAAAAAGTAACTAGTCTATTCACTATGCCATATTATTACTGAACTATTAAAACTACTAGGGCAAAGGTCGTATGATAACAATGTGAAACAATTCCAAGTTGCTAACTGGAACCTCCACAAACAGCCCACTATCAGGTACACTAACTTTAAGATACTATTTATAAAAATTCTACCCAGTGAAAAATTACTCGAGAAACCTACCAATATACTAAATTCATTAAAGGCAATCCTAAATATCTGAGAGGTAAAATATCTCATAAAGTCATCAAAGTTTTACCCTGGTTAGCAAATACTGTCGAAACCGGCTCAATTCTCAGCAAAATAGCAATTGACATACTGGCAATCGCTCCTGTGATCATCACGACTACAATTACCAATGGCACAGCTTAATTCTAAAAGACAACTGAAAAATCCAAATACCCAAATTTGGAAGCCATATTAAAGTCTTCCTAATCCTATCCTAAACCCCACTGATTTACCCAAACCTGTAACAGATCAGACCAATTCCGTCCGATATACTAATTACCCCCCCCCCCAAAAAAAAACAAATCCTAAGTAACAAACCCTTATTCTGTAACTCTATATTCAAAGTATTGCATCGGACGACAACTACACATCATAATATTCTTACATAATAACACACGGGCCTAACCTCACTACGAAATTAGCCCATGTCACGATCACCAAAGTCATGCGAATGCGAACCATGAACCCAAAACAACAAATTACTAATGCCAAATGCAAACAATGAAGTCCCTAACCACAGATGTGATCCATAAAAAAACAAATAAAAAAAGAAATTCATATATCTATGAAACTCTATACGGTATTCAGCATATAATTTTAACTAAGTAATGCAACACATAAGAGCAAAAACTGAACTCGGACAATTAAAGAATTGTATAACTCTAAGGACTAACATCCTCCCCAGTTAAAGAAAAAACTACTACACCTTATGCCCATTTAAAACCCATTAAAAAAAACAGAGAGAAAGAAAAAAAGGAAAAAATAAAAAAGAAATTATCATAACTACGGCACCACCCAGGAATTAACCCATACAATTCCCATTAACCCGAGCCCTTCGTTGGGTGAGCCGGTAGTGCTTCGGACTGTCACTCGATGGGCCGGAGTTCAATTCCCCCGGCCGGCTGATGAAGAGTTAGAGGAATTTATTTCTGGTGATAGAAATTCATTTCTCGCTATAATGTGGTTCGGATTCCACAATAAGCTGTAGGTCCCGTTGCTAAGTAACCAACTGGTTCTTAGCCACGTAAAATAAGTCTAATCCTTTGGGCCAGCCCTAGGAGAGCTGTTAATCAGCTCAGTGGTCTGGTAAAACTAAGGTATACTTAAACATTAACCCGTCTTTTTAATTTTAGATATGTGTGTCAACCGAGACACACCCATGTTTTCATCTAGAACAACCACTCTATTTCCCTTCTTTGCTTCTACAACGCTGAAAGAACCTTCAAATTTAGGACCCAGCTTATAGTTCAACTGATTCCTGACAATCATCTTCACATAAACCCTCTCTCCATCAGCCACTTCAACTCTATTTGGCTTTGCGTTGCTCCTATCTACCATGTCACGTGTTTTCATTTCAAGATTCTTAGCAAGACGAGCTTATCTGTCTTTCGCATTGGAAATAAGCGACTTCACTGTATCGTCACCCGATGGACTGGGCAACAAATCAAACGCACCCCACGCTGGGTAACCAAACAGCGCCTCATTGGGAGACATTCCAATGTTATCGCTGAACATAGTGTTAATACTATGTTGGACCTGTGGAAGATATCGATCCCAATTTGGATCATTACTTCCCACGGGCATCCGAAGAGCTTCAATGACCTTCCTACTTGCTCATTCACACAGGCCATTCGCTTCTGGTCTATGTGGGATAATAGTGGCTTTCCTAATACCCATTACATCTGCAAGACACTCAAAGGTCCTATTCACAAATTCATGCCCATTATCTGTAATCAGAACCTCTGGCACCCCGTACCAGCAAATATACACACTAAAGAATACGATTGCCACCTCCTCTGCTGTTTTGTGCTTCAGTGGGAAAATCTCTATGAACCTAGTTAATTCATTAACAACCACCAACAGGTGCCTATGGCCATAACTAGATTCCCAGAAATTGCTCAACAGGTCCATGTGGACTCTTGCTGTGGGTCTGGTAGGAATAGGGAATGAACCCAGTTTACAAGAAACGACTCTTGATGGCTTACATGCGTTACAAACTGCACAACTTACAAAGTCTTCTACCAAACTAAGCATATTCTTCCAAAAGAATTGTCCCCATACATTTTGATATGTCTTCTCAATCCCCAAATGTGGACTGCCAGACCTACGGTGAACAATATTTAACGATGTAGGTACTAAACTCGTAGGAATGACTTTCTGCGTCGTATCCCCTTATCTTCACTATTTCTCATTCTGTATCTAATCTTCCTAATTAACAAATTACCCTCTAGTTCAAGCCCTGCAAAAGGCAGTCTATAACCCTTCTTAACTGATTCCCCTCTAAGAAACGCTTTTGCGTCTCCCAGAATTTCATCTTCATCTTGCTTCGCTTCTACTAAACTAATATCCCAATCTATGCTATCTCCTGATACAAAACATACATGAGTACCCTCTTCATCAACAAAACTTCTACTAAGGGCGTCAGCTACGACATTCTGTTCACCCTCAATATACTTAAGCTTAGCATCAAAATCTCTGATTGTCAAATACCACCGGGCTCTTTTTGGGGAAAGAACATGCTTATTAAAAAGATCCAACAATGGCTTATGATCCGTCAGAACCTCTACTTGATTGCCCAACAATAGCATCTTAAAATGGATGAGAGATGAGACCACGGCAAAGGCCTCTTTGTCTACTACCGACCATAACCGTTCATTACTACCTTGTGTCTTAAACTTCTTACTGTAAAATGCAATTGGATGGAGTCTTCCATCGAACTTCTGCATAAGGCATGTCCCAATACCATCATAACTAGCATCTGTTACCAATGTGAAAGGACGTTCCAAATCAAGATACTTCAACAATGGGGGATTTACGAAGGCATCCTTAATTATCTGAAAAGCTGCTTGCTGTCCATCTCCCCATACAAACAGCACATCATCCCTCAGAACATCTGTCAAGGGAGATGCCAGAACAGAAAAACCCTTCAGAAACCTACAGAAAAATCCGGCCATCCCTAAAAAAGACCAAATCTGCTTCTTAGTCTTGGGAGTAGAAAACTCTACAATTGCCCTAACTTTATCATCATTCACTCTAACACCCTCTTTAGAAATGACTTGACCTAAATATACTATCTGCCTCTTGAGAAAATTACACTTAGCTAACTTTATCTTCAAACCTTCTAATCTAAGTCTTCTAAAGACTTCTCTAAGAACTTCTAAATGCTCTTCTACTGAATCATTGGCAACTAGGATATCATCCATGTCCAGGAAGATTTTTCCCTAACAAACCATGCAAAACTGTATATGTTAGCCTAGTCAATGTCATCGGACTGCCTGTTAAACCAAACGGCATTCATGTGAACTCATAATGCCCCTTCGGCAAAGAGAAGGCCATGTACTTTCGACTCTCCTCGCCAAGCTGTACTTGCAAATACCCTTGCATTGGATCAGTTGAGGAACAGATACACTTCCCTCCTATCTCTACAAATAAATCTGGCAAACACGCCACAGGGTAGCGATCAGGAATGGTTTTCTCATTCAGCTTCTGAAAATCTACACAAACCCTGACCGTACCATCCTTCTTGGGCACTGCTAGCAACGGGAAATTAAAGGGTGATAAACTGGACCTAACAATACCTTCTTCTTCCCACTAATTAACCTCTTGCTCTACCTGTTCCCTAATC
>NC_089779.1:22350322-22360322 GCF_040412425.1 Macrobrachium rosenbergii
AATTGTTTCACAAGGGCAAGGGTAGAACACGAAGAGCCAGACAACAGGATTCTGGAAAAGAATTCCAGGTCATCATTCATTTATACAGACTTTCCCTCACATGAAATTAATTATTCACGATAAAGGGAGTTATTAATTAGATTTAATTAGCTCATGGTAAAACTATGGTTATAATGCTCTAATTATTATCACAGAACAAACTTAATTCAGGATTGGACCAAGTCGTAAGGGAAAATGTGTGTGCTAGGATGTGGGAAACAGAGGGACTTTGTTTAGGAGAATAAACATTTGGAAATACTGAAAACCGAGAGAAATTCAGGAATAGAAAAAAAAACACTGGTGTTATTTGCGTGCATCTGTGCATGGAGCTCTCTTACAGAAGGTGGATTCAGGCTGCTTTTTTAGAAATTCCGACACGTGGCCAGTTGGGTGGAGGACAGAAAGCACCTGACTTAGCGCAGTTAAAAGTGGAGCGACCTTGCACTTTGGTGTCAGGGAATGGAGTGAAAGCGAGACAGGTCACAGCGGTTATCCCCTTGATTTTCGTGGTGAGCACAAGACAGCAGTGCAATGTATGCAATATTCAGATATGAGCAACCTGAAGGGTTAATTATGCTATGCGGTGTCGGAGTGTAACCGCTTGAGTATTGGACAGTTTTATCATGAGCGTATTACCAGGGTTAGTACTACAAGATTGCCTAGGGTGTTAGGTGTTAGTCTACTTGGGCAGAGATCACTCTGGCTACCTCCTCGGGTAGGTGCCAGGATCACTCTGAGATGGAAAGCAGCACTGTGCCAATGGTCACAAGTGCCAAGGAGAGCTTGTGGCTCTTATGGGTTAATTGGGTCTCTTCTGCCCCTTCTTCTTCCTCTTCGGGTTCCTCCAAGGTCTGGCTATGCCATTCCTAAGAGGTGACGAGGGCACTAACTCTGGGGAAGGGCCAGAAGTGCCATCAGGAGCAGTATCAGAGGTAGCCCTAGGAGCTAAGAAAATGGGAAGGTCGCCTTTCAAACCAGACGGTTAGATTAAATTAATTTATTTACAGATTTGCAACTAGAAATTAATATGGACAGGATGGCAGTTCAGCAATCAAGGCACTTGTAATGTGCTGTAAAATTGTATAACTAAGGGTAACAAATAAAGAAAGCTGAGTAGGCTACAGCCCTACAAAGAGTTGGACATGAATCTTATAAAACATTTCAAGTGAGACTGGCTGATAAAATTATTTTACATTAGCACAACATTGATGCTTGTGGGGCCTTACACATGGCCCTTGTAGAATGTTGATGGCAGAAGTGTCTTGCATGTGGCAAGATAGCATTGAGTCTTCTGAAGCAACAGTTTCACATTGGCAGGGGCAGACCACAAAGAGCCAGACAACAGGATTCTGGGAAAAAAATTCCAGGTCAGCATTCAAAGACTTTCTCTCAAATGAAATTAATTATTCACAATGGAGGGAATTATCAGTTAGATTTAATTAGCACATGGTAACACTATGATGGGAATGCTCTAATTATTATCACAGAACAAACTTAATTCAGGCTTAGACCAAACCATGATGGAAAATGCGCTTGCTAGGATGTGGGAAACAAAGGGACTTTGTTTAGGAGAATAAAAATGTGTAAGTACTGAAAACTGATAGAAATTCAGGAATAGGAAAAGAACACTGGCATTACTTGCGACTTCAGGACGTACCTTATTGCATCTGTGCATGAAGCTCGCTTGCAGAAGATGGATTCAGGCCGCTCTTTTAGAAATTCTGACACGTGGCCAGTTGGGGGGGAGAACAGAAAGCACCAGACTTAGTGCAGTTAAAAGTGGAGCGACCTTGCACTTCAGTGTCGGGGAATGGAGTGAGAGCGAGACAAGTCACAGAGTCCCCTCCTTGATTCTCGTGGCGAGCACAGTACAGCAGTACATCTGAAAGAAGCTAAAAGACTGACCTTCGTAAGCAATAATATGGTTATATGCCCCTTTCATCTTCGTTGTTGTATGTAAAACCAACTTTTTACTGTAATTTTTTGTTTACTGTATGTAGTTTGCTTGAAAATGGCTTAACTTGCACTTCATTGTTTCACCTTCTTCATTGCCAAATATTTATATTTGCATTATGTTGTTATTACCGTGACGAGCCTCATACACATACACAATGTATATATAATGTATATATATGTATATATATATATATATATATATATATATATATATATATATATATATATATCTGTGTGTGTGTTTGTATGAATGTATGTATGTATGCATGTATGCTATGACGATATTGAGTAAAGCTATATACTATATATATATATATATATATATATATATATATATATGTATGTATATATATATATATATATATATATATATATATATATATATATATATATATATCTGTGTGTGTTTTGTATGAATGTATGTATGTATGCATGTATGCTATGACGATATTGAGTAAAGCTATATACTATATATATATATATATATATATATATATATATATATATATATATATATATATATATGTGTGTATATATATATATATATATATATATATATATATATATATATATATATATATATATATATATATATATATATATATATATATATATATACACACACACATATATATATATACATGTATATATATATATATATATATATATATATATATATATATATATATATATATATATATATATATATATATATATATAAATATGTGTGTGTGTGTGGCTTTACACAATTTCTTCATAGTTTACACCGGTTTCGCGTTTAGTCAAGGGAGCTTAGTAAATATTTAACAATTTCAATTTTCTTCTCTTCCAAGCTCTATATCCAACATAGCGCGCAGCGGTACAAAATCCGGGAACAAACGTATTCGAATAAGACCTAAAACACGATTTTTAATTTCAGCTTCCTGACATGACGGATTTTTCCATTGGCGATACATGATATACGCCCAGGGGAAAGGTTATGAGAACAACACTGCTGGGCACGACGTCCTTTTCGAAATAAGTTGGTGGGCTTCGACTCTTGTAATCAGGATTATTTTCATTAAGCGAGCGTTTGATTCCCTGGTCCCCAACAGGTCTGAGCATGCTGATAAGTATACCTTAGTTTTACCAGACCACTGAGCTGATTAACAGCTCTCCTAGAGAGGGCTGGCCCAAAGGATTAGACTTATTTTACGTGGCTAAGAACCAATTGGTTACTTAGCAACGGGACCTACAGCTTATTGTGGAATCCGAACCACATTATAGCGAGAAATGAATTTCTATCACCAGAAATAAATTCCTCTAACTCTTCATCAGCCGGCCGGGGGAATTGAACTCCGGCCCATCGAGTGACAGTCTGAAGCTCAACCAACTCAGCCAACGAAAGGCTTCTAAGCATGCTGAGATCATTATAAGCTGTGTGTAAGAAAGCTTACCCCTCCGCAAGCGAAACCCTGAGACCGTTCTTCGTACCCAGGCTGGAAAACTAGTCTGTGTAAAAATCTTTACTGAACGTTCATAATAGCAATAAGGGTATTTCACATCATTACATGAGATAAATGACCTTATTGCCATATAAGCACGTACTTGTTTTTTCTGTCTAGTCCAGCACGATCAAAGCCACTTCAGAGTTTCCCACTGAAAAAATAAAAATGAAAGAGAATTAAAAGATCCAAGCATAGCGTTTTAGCGACTTTTGAGAAGCCGCATTTCTTAATAAAGATCTCTCTCTCTCTGCTTTGATTCCATGTAGTCTGTCAATCAGCAATGCATAAAAGCGTGTAACACGGTTTTTCTGTTGTAAATATGATGATCATCAAATTTAGGGTTGTCATTGCAAATTTCTTTAATCTAACCACATCCATATTTCAAGTGTAATGTCGTGTCGGGCATAGATTAATGAAACAACGGCAAATATGAATGTAGGTTCCATTTTTTCCTTGTTATAATTTTTTTTTTTGAAGTACAGACGTTCGTTATATAAACAGTATTGTGTATAATAAACTTTACATTTCTTTGTTTGACAACTGTGTAACCTTTGTAGTTGTTTGGCATGAAACCTCTTGACCCTACTGAAGCATTTTGATAAATGTGAATCAGTATGGATATTCATTTTATTAAAAGAATAATCTTAAAGCAGGTCAGAAGTTCTTATAAGGTAGTTTTCTTAAAATGGATTACATATTATACAGCAGAGACTTCTATATGCATTTGATGGAAGAAAATACCGGGTACAAATATTCCCGATTATTTGCTGAATAACGAAAGATAAGCGAAAGTGGCTTTGACTAAAGGAAGCAATATGAGTCGTCGAGTCCTTCGATATTCAAATTACAAATTATATTTCTTTACGTCAAGCATAAGGAAATATGCGCATCAATATGACAGAATATATAAAAAACAGAAAATAGACGAAGACGTAAATACTGACATAAGGAAAGTAAATGATAAGACAAATGCCGCATGTCATTATAGAAATTACTCAGATAACTCAATAAACACACATTTTCTTATCTTAGCTGCTAATATACTTAATGGCATGCCATAATTTGTGAACAAAGGTTCTTGCTGAGAAAACTATTTGCAACTAATCAACCTTACCATTTCTCTTATTCTTAGAAAATCATCATTATTACTGTCGTCCTTTTAACCCGCTGACATTGCAATAATTCGCATGACAAATGGTAAAGTATTTATCGGGAAACTATTAAACTTGCGCTAGAATAGTCCTACCATTTATATAACGAATGTCTGTACTTCAAAAAAGAATGTTGTAACAGGAAAAAACTGGAACCTACATAAGCAGTAACCTCGTTCTAAAGTTATGGGACGTGGTCAAGTGATTTTCATGGTCTATCCTAGAGAGAGAGAGAGAGAGAGAGAGAGAGAGAGAGAGAGAGAGAGAGAGAGAGAGAGAGAGTTGCGTGTCCGTTCACCACCTAACCTATTAACCAATCAAATGTTGTGTTATAGATTTTAAAAACCTTACTTTCAAATTTACGTTATAATAAAAATATAATAGTGAACTTCTTTCGACGTCATCAGGAACAGCACCTGGTTCTGGCAAGGACAGGTCAATCTGTGGAACCAACTTTTTTCGAATGTTTGCCCTGACGAGGTTGAGAAACATCTGTTCGAGTTGATAAATGAAAAAATCGATTTGTCTGTCATCTCGGAGTTTAAAACATTCATGCCAACGTTAACAACAAGATAAAGGAAACTAAGGAAAATGAGAAAACCCTGATCGTAACCAACGTATGTTGTTGAAAGAGCCTTGATTTTTAGTAATTGCAATTGTGAAAAATTACAAAAAGGAACAATTGAATACTAGATGCGCACATTTCATATATATATATATATATATATATATATATATATATATATATATATGTATACATATATAAATATATATATATATATATATATATATATATATATATATATATATATATATATATATATATATATATATATATATATATATCTTTTTGTCAGTGTTTATTTGTCCCCTTGAATAGTCTTGCACACTAAAGGGTTATATTTGTCGTATGATTCCACCTACTGCAGACTTCATTCAGGCAAGCAAATATTGAAAGTGATTTGACAGTATAAAGTGCATAGTGGTCGAAGCAGGCCATTACAGTATATATTTATATATATTATATATATATATATATATATATATATATATATATATATATATCCAATACAGCACGAAGGAACGCATGCTTGAGAATATCACAAAGTCCGACGTGGACTTAGTGATATATATATATTTTATATATATATATATATATATATATATATATATATATATATATATATATATATATATATATATATATATATATATATATATATATATATATATATATATATATATATTGTAATGGCCTGCTTCGACCACTACACACTTTATACTGTCAAATCACTTTCCATATTCGCTTACCTGCAATGCAGTCTGCAGTGGGTGGAATCATACGACAAATTTAATCAATTAATGTGCAAGACTATTCAAGGGGGACAAATAAACACTGACAAAAAACACTTAATATTTAATAAATAATTACCAGACAGACGTAACACCTGAACCTCGAAAAATACATAAATCAAATGAATAACAAATATCGTTGAATAACCAAAATCAAAACACACTCACACTATCAAAGACAGATGACAAATCAATTGTACACAAAAAGGAGGCAGCCCGGAAAGAAAGAGAGGGTCAAAAGAAGCGGAATAACCTACGAAACATATAGGTTAACTTAACAATAATAATTAAATGAATACCTCAATATTAAGGTCTCCTCAAGACTGGCAATAGCAAACTCACCGTCTGGAGCTATCCCGAGTAGACTGGGATTATAGGGTCCAAACAGCATGCGGTAGATCCAAAATGCTGTGATGTGGTCAAGCTGATGCCCTCAGCAGGTAAAGGAATATCTTACCAGGTATCAGAGAGGTCCCTCTGGTAAGCACTGAACCAGAGGTGCGGCTGAATAAGTAAAGAATCCTTTCAGAGGCAAGGAAGGACGGATCCACACAGCTGCAATCTCCTAAGGGCAGGTAATCGCAAAGAATGTCTAGCAATAACAGCAGCAGCAGCAGCAACAGGCAAATTAGCAACCTCTTGATATATGGCTCAGAAACACTCTGGCTTCTTACTGTGTGGAAGGACGGGAGGAATCCTCGTCAGTAGGCAGAACAAAAGCATAGTCAAGCCATAAAAAGAGAAAACAAAACGGTAAAATAACAGGTAAACAATCGAAGGGCCAGTGAGGAGGAAACTGGAGACCTTACAAATTACTGCCAAAACGACTTAATATTAAAATTACAAAATACCACAATACTAAGGTATTAAAAGTCAAAACGGGCAACATACTGACAATATATATATATATATATATATATATATATATATATATATATATATATACATATATATATATATATTTATGTATTTATGTATACACATACACACACACACACACACATATATATATATATATATATATATATATATATATATATATATATATATATATATATATATATTTATATGTATGTGTGTGTGTGTGACTGTGCTTACCTTCGTTCGTTCATATTAATGAATCCTACTGCTTTAGGTGCAGTGCAATTGTTAATACATTCTTAGTCTCAAGCACAATTATGTACGTTACACTCCAAGAGACTCTTTTCAAGATTCCTCAGGGAATGCAGCTTTACCAATATTCTGGGAAGCAAAATAAAAAACTTAGTCAGACGGAAATGACATCGAGCTTGTCAATACCACAAGGCATCTGTTACGCAAGAAAAAATATTTTAAAATTAGACTTCGTTTTTTCCTACGTGAAACTAATTTGCTTCTCTTGTGAATTCGGGTGGGTCATCAAAACCGAGGGAACCTTTATGAGAATTTTCCCGACATATTTTTTCCTATCCCATACTTTTCTTTTTTTTTTTACGCGTTTCACTTGAACATTACGCGTTTTCCCCTTATGATGATATGGAAATATGACTGTGATGAAATGCTGAAATTACACTAAAGATCATTGGTTTCCTCATGGAAAAATAAATTTATATTCAAGGCAACGTTATCATTTATTGATGTCTTCCCAGTTACTGCTGTACTACTGAGTGTTAAAACTTTTAGCCATAATTTTCTTAACCATGCAATTAAATAAGTCTTCATGATTTACATGATTTGAAGATAAAAAAAAATTGCTATCACTGCAATTATTACAGGTCTGTAGTAAGAATTCTAAAGACATCACTAAACTTATTAATTCTCTTTCTCTTATCAAACGATCATGCTTCATATATTCGCAACACTTTGACTGGTCCTCAAAACCTACTACTGTAAACTATTATCATTCTTAAATCATATCGGAGAATATCATGATTGCTGGTGAAATATTTATCCAGATAAAAAGACGGCGGAAGATAGGTTCTTTATTCTCAATGCAGCTTTGTCAAAAATTCCTGAGGGCATTAGTGGCAAACGTAACGGTAAAGGCAAAGAGGAGTCGTTAGTACAAACATATTTTGCAGTCGGAGTGTTCACATTCCTTATTGTGTAGATTACTCATTTAGTCTTTCTAAAATAGAAGCCTAAAGTAGGATAGCTATATGGTGCAGCTCTTCACCTAGCTACTTTGCAAATTACAGGCTGGTCAGTGGATTAAAAGTCTCTTCGTTACAGGCGACACTGATTTTCAGGATTTCCCCGTAAGTTACTGGATGAAAAGAAAGCATTTACAAGGAAAATGGCATTTATCATTCTCAAGAATGGATAAAAACCCGAAAATTAACTTAATTTTACTGATTATTCTGTTCTTGGAGAAGCCAAAACAAAATCATAAAAATATTTGAATTCTAATCAATAGTCTCGTTTTCTATATATGTAATGAATTTCAGTTTCTTTCCCTCTCTCCCTGTCTGTATATGAGATCATGACTATTTTCAGGTGCCATAATTATATTCATACAGACAACTGAAGACACTGGACATGGAGATGAATAAACATCACCAATGCCAGAAAATTACCTTCTGATGCTACAGGGCCTCTTTATTCCTTTATGAAAGTTTGATTTTAATATTAATATTGCGTGGCGGAATAGGTGAGAAATAACATTGCTCTTCATATTTCTCTATGTTCTCACCCATTTCGATTTATTCCTATATTTAAGGAAAAAGACTGCTATATTCGCTTCTGGGTATATTAATATTATTTATGACAATTTACAGCTTTCTTGTCATTTAGTTCATTCCCAAATGCTAATGCAATGACCCCATTGCCTGTGTTATGCTGATTTCTTTATGCATTGATGAACGACTGCCTCTAAGTGATAAGCAGTGATTCTCAACCAGGGGGGAATTCCCCTCTAGGGGGGAATTTCAGTGTTTAAGGAAGGGGGATTTTTGTGACCACAGATTGGCAGGCTCAAACTGGATCTAGGACCACACAAAACACAGTGTCCATCAGTCCGCACTACTGAGAGGTCACGCTGGGGCTTTCTCTCCACTAGCTTGTGTGTTTGTGTTAGTATTTTGTTGCACCTCTTGAGGCAGACACTTTTGGAAGGGTGCCGGGGGCCGGGGGGGTGGGGGGGGGCGGGATGACATTCTCACTTATGGTGAAAGGGTGCATGGGCCAAAAAAGGTTGAGAACCACTGTGCTAGAGAATGGGCTTTATACAAAAGTTTCATAGCTAAAGAACTAAAGCCAAGATATTTTTTAAAATGTTAAGTAATAAGTTAAGACACAAAGGCATCCCCAAGTGCAGTAGACATTCTTGAAAACCGTGACTAAAGAAATACAATAAGGAAATAAAATACTCAACAAAAAGTCCAGTTTTCCATTAAGAAATGGTATATTTGCAAGAGTTCCTTTTTTTTTTATCCTTACCTGCGTGGTCTCAGCCAAACATTGCACTTCCACGGTATTACTCTTAATGAAAATTATCCGGCAGAGCGAGATGGAGAGACTTTCCTAGGTCCCATCTCTATTAGAAGCTCCTAGCTCAAGTTAAATTAAATGACTTTTCCAATTAAGGGGCGAGCCGATCGCCGAATTTCGAGGAATTAGCTATTTTTTGTTTTTTACAGTTTTGGACTGGTATATGTCTAAATAAACATGTCCTGAAACATTATTGCTAAAAAAATTTTGTGTTTTTTTTTACATTTTTGTTCACCGCATTTACTGGCATTTGAGCGGCACTGAGCGAAAAATTGTAGCAAGCTTTCTGTATGACTTTTTTTAGGTGGAAGTGAGAAATATATTTACTTTCCTACTAAAATACACATTATCTACAATAAAAACTGGCTGTCTCCTCAAAAAAATATAATATCAGATTATACATGTATCTATGTATCTCGATATTGCTCTGCGATATCGCCCTGTGAGCGACACTGAGCGACAAATGTCGTACAATGTTGGTATGACTTGCCAATTCTGGATAGTAGAAGTCAGAAATTTACTTCAGTATCCTACTAAAACTACCCA
>NC_089779.1:22365322-22370333 GCF_040412425.1 Macrobrachium rosenbergii
AAAAGGACATTGCCTCCGCATGTACTGTACGTACAAAATTCCAGTGCTATTTCCAACGCTTCCCCTTTTCATTTTTGCTACTGTCACTCTCTTCGTGAAAACCTCAACTTTTTGCAATACCTAACAAATTTCAAGTATTTGAGTTTTTGCTTCCTTAATATTTCTATGCTTCGGTCTCCATTAAGTTATAACATTATAGTGAATGTGTGAATGTGTATATTTTGTAATAACCACAATAGGCTCTTAACTTTTCGATATCTTCGCACTCTTTAGATACACCTATCACTACAAAGCCTAGGATCAGTGAAAGGAACAAATGAAGAAATTTTGACGCCCCTGGCAAGATTCAAGCTGGCACTTGGTGTATTAGGTGTGAGTTTGCCTCTTTTCTGAAATACCAAGTAAGGGTTCGAATCCTGCCACGGGTGTCAGTACTCCATCTTTACTTCTTTCATTTGGATCTTAGGCTTACCTAAAAAAAGTATAGACATCGAGAAGCTGAAAAGTCATTGTGGCTATTACAAATAGTTTAGAAAAGAAGTGACCATATATATATATATATATATATATATATATATATATATATATATATATATATATATATATATATATATATATATATATGCCTGATAAGAAACTGAAACACTTAAATTTAACAATGTTAGGAACAATCGTTTGTCGATTGTTCCCTTAGTGGGTTGTTGCCTCCTTTTGTTGTTTTTGTGTTTTTCTTGCTGGCGAGCTGTCGTCTGGTGAATGGCGTCAGACTTCGTCAGTCAGGTTCGTAACAGCAACAAGTCAGGTTCGTAGCAGCAACGAGCCAGGTTCTGGAAGGTAGAACGACCGATGGTCCAGGGCAGCAGCAGGTATCCGTACCTGCGACTTTGCGAGTCAGGTCCTAGCAGCAGAGAGTTTCTTGAGGACGAGATGGTTGCCGTGTCGGCTCTGTCATGATCGTCGTAGATGGGGAAAGACGTCAGTACATTTTCTTGGAGGGCGAGATGGTTGCCGTGTCGGCTCTGTCGTGGTCGTCGGTACTGGAGGAGGACGTCAGCACTGTGCTTGAGGACGAGATGGTTGTCGTTTCGACTCTGTCGGAGTTGTCCTGCAGTGTTCCTGTAAAGCAGCCTTGGGCTGTTTCGACGGCTCTATTGAGTTCGTCTGGTGATGTAACTTTATCATAGTGTATCTTGTAATGATTTTGAGTAACCTTATCGTATTTATTTTTCATTGGAGGTAATATGTTTATTGAGTCAAAGAGCTCATTTTTGTGCGTTTAATGTTATAGAGTATTCCAGTACGTGTTTTGCGGGAGTAATGGGTGTTTAACATGATGTTTTTGTTGCAGTTTAGTCTTTGGATGTTTATGTAACTATGGCTGTAATGCTACTTAACGTATTATTTACTATGCTACTTGTGTATTTATTGTTTCATTATTATTATGCTGCCTGTGTATTTATTATGCTGCTTGTGTATTGTTTCATTATTATTTTGCTGCCTGGTTATTGCCCAAGTGTTGTTTAATTTATTTTCAGTTGGTTTACTGGGCTTTTATATCTTACTGAATCATTTATTTGTGCTGTTTAGTTTCTGAACCTGACTCAACTGTACATTATGTAAATAACTTAACTTTGTAAATAAATTTTATTTTAAGGTAACTTTTTCGTTTTGTTCTGCTCCTCCCTCCTTTGTTTGTCACCTCTCGTCAGTCATTACAGCCCAGTTGCTTGTTTATTTTAAAGAACCTGTCGATCTCGAGAGGCGAGATCGTAATAAACAACAAATAAATTTGAAGAGTTGGGTGGCAGTTTTGAGGGCTGAGAGTCCAAACCCATCATCTCCCCGTTTGTAATATCTCCCAGAGAAAACACCTGAGTGATTAACTAAGCTGCACCCCTTCGGCACTCCTGTTTCTGTTCTCTCTCTGCTGGTGGATTTCTTTTGTGTTCCAGAAATCGTACAATGAGGTAGGTTGCCAAGGGGCAAACTGTTTGGAGGAGACGATTTTACGACCTAGGTGAGGTCAGTCAGTAGCAGCAGAGCAACGGTCAAGGCAAGACCTGCCTTCCCAAGATTTCTTACAAGGGATTCGCCAGGGTGGACCCTCTTTCACCTGTGACGGCCTGCCCAACTTTGCTAAAGACAGGAAGAGCCCCACTCATGCTTATGCCAGAGCATACAGAAATTGCATCAGGTAGGCTACACCTGGAAATTAAGAGGAATACGACCCCAGTCTTATCTTTTTACTTGACCTGTTTTTCACCTTCCATTATTCCTCCCCTTGTTAAACTGCAAGTGAAGTGTAAAATCTTTGTCGAGCATTTTCTTGAATCCAGTTAAATAATGAAGTAATTATTCCCTTGATAGAAAAAGAAGTAAATTAATTACCTCCTTGAATCTTGTGCTTTTTACCTATGTCCGCACAATAGGCATATTCTGGTAATTTTATACTCTTCAGACATCTCTCTGTCTGCTTTAAGGAGTCGATGTCTAGTGTTATTTGGTTAATGGTAGTTCATCCTGACCCAAGTATGCATGAAGTCTACACCGTTGCCAATCATCATTCATTGAGTTATCTGGGGACAGATTCCCACCCTTATCTGAGTATTCCCTCATTACATTTATTCTATTTACTTGAGTGATGCCGTGAATTCCTTCTACTGTTAAACTTACTCTGTAAATTATAAATAAACTAATATTTACTAATTCAGGCTGTCACTCTCGCAACCTCCACTCCCTTTTCCCCTCTTCTTGTTTATGATTCTGCATCCCCATTAGCAAGGTTGTCCAAAATTGCCGTAAATTAATGTTCACGGGGCTCAGTTGTAAATATATATATATATATATATATATATATATATATATATATATATATATATATATATATATATACACACATATATATATATATATATATATATATATATATATATATATATATATATATATATATATATATATATATATAATAGATCCCATAAAAACACCAAAAGGTAGAAAGTCATTGCTAGATTTCAGAGACCAAACTGTCTCCCTCTACTGGCGAATATATGAATGAAGTAAGGAATACAGACAGGCGGTATTTATACCACGAAATCCAGAGGTCATCCGTTGTGTCACTCCAGTTGATAGCTTCTTTATCGCTGGTTGGAGGAAGATTTTATCTACAATATCTGAGTCCCATGATCCTTTTGATAGATTCATCGTGTTCCTTTGTTTAATCAGGGTTGATTCCACCGACAGTTGCTGCTATAAATTATATGAGACTCATTCCAGTTTATCCTGTGGTTATGGTTATTTAGCCTATATGGTTAAAAATACCTGAGCTCTGTTGGCCGCACCGTACTGACCTTTATGTTATATTAAAATCTGGGGGAGTGATTTACCATTAAAACCGATATACGATTTGTCACAGTCGAGGAAAGGTATTTAATATACCCCTGTGTCTTTCGATGTTGATCAGGGATTTGGCTACGGTATTTGGGTAGGTAAAAGCAAAAGGGTTAGGATTTCCAAGAGTCTTTGTCAACGTCTTAATCCTGTCCAGGTGTGGGATTTTAATTTTATTGTTGGGGGTCTCTCTAGTCTTGTTTTGCAGGGTACAATAGAATATTGTGTCAGCTTTATGGATCGCTTTCTGAATTATATGGTCAGAGTATTTCAAAGGTGACAGCTGCTTACAGTTAGTTCAAATTCCTTTTCAAGGAAATCCGGGGAGCAAATCCGCAAGGCTCTTAAGAATAAATTGCTGGCTACGCCGCTCTTGACTGATCTGTCCTGATGACTAAAATAGTGTATGTATGTAAGTGATAAAGTTGGTTTTCTGTATATGGTAAATTTGTATTCTGTCGTGTCTGTAATTAATAAAACATCAAGAAAAGGAATTTGGTTGTATTTTTCCCACTCAACTTTGAATTTGATGCTGGCCACTAATGCATTTAGTTCCGAAAGAAGTTCGTTAAAATTACCCCATCTGTCATCCCGAAATGTTAGGATATCATCTACATATCGCATCCACAGCAGGTCTTTAGGTTTTATTGCATTTATTTTTACAGTTTCAAAATACTCCTTGTATAGGTTGGCTAAAACAGGACTTAGAGGGCTGCCCATGCTGCACCCGAATTTTTGTTTATAGAATGACCCCGAATGAATAGATGTTATTTGAAACGAAAGTTAGGAACATCAAGGTTGAGGTCAAGATTGATCAATCTAGAAAACAGGAACTCCAGACTGCTAAAGAACTGTACAAATGAGGGCCTGTAACAAGGTAAAGCAAAATCCAAACCAAGAGAGAGGAGGAATTCTTCTCGTTTCTTGGAAAAATTTAACACTGTTTTATTGTCGTGATTAAATTTGGAACAGAAACACCTATTTTGATGTTATTTGATACACACAATTCAATTAACCTTATTTTATCTAGGGCTGGTGGGAATTGGTCTGAATAGGGGGCTAATTTGTCCCTCAAAAACTGTAGAACGTTCTGTAACAGTACTTTTGTAAATAGGGAATCTACATCTAGGCTTAAAAGTTTTATGATGTGAAGTGGTATTTGTGTTTCTTTGAATTTGTGACAAAAACCTTCGGAATGTTTAACACAATATTCTATCGTCCCCGCCAAACAAGACTAGAGACACCCAACAATAAAATTAAAATCCTACACCTGGACAGGATTAAGACGTTGACAAAGACTCTTGGGAATTCTAACCCTTGTGCTTTTACCTACCCAAATACCGTAGCCAAATCCGTAACTAACATCAGACAAAAGCCAGTCCCCAAAGACACAGGGGTATATGAAGTACTTTGCCCGAATGTGACAAATCGTATATCGGTTTTACTGGTAAATCATTCCCTCAGAGATTAATACAACATAAAAGGTCAGTACGGTATGGCCAAGAGAACTCAGCTATTTTTAACCATATAGGCTAAATAACCATAATCTCAGGATAAACTGGAATGCGTCTCGTATAATTTATAGCAGCAATTGTCGCTTCAAAAGTCAGATGGTGGAATC
>NC_089780.1:0-40553 GCF_040412425.1 Macrobrachium rosenbergii
CCTTTAAACTTATCTTTTAAGCTAAGCTTAAACTCTCATTTTCTTACCATATATTAGGCATTAATTATGAAATGCTATAAGTAGTCCAGGTAGCCAGAGTCCTTGTGGCTGGGACGAACGAAAAAGGACGCTTCAGTCTTGCTTGGCGTCGTTCTTCCTCGTTTGACTTGCTACCTCTCAGATTAAGACGAGAGTCTTGCTTCTCATTTTCTGGCAAAGGTGATTTTTCTCACAGCACTATACTGTATACAGAATTTACTTTAAGTCCCGAAACATCACTTCAAGTTTGGTGCCATGTTCTAAGGTAAATGTGAGCAAAACTTGGCGAATTTTGGTTACACAATCGGTAATCATGTAAGGCTTACATTCAGTCTAGCCTGCAATACACCCAGTCACTACACGCTTTTATGGGTGGGGTAGACCAAAATTCGTCGCAAAAAAAAAAAATGATGCAAATACGCCTGGTACACACAGTGAGATTCTACCTCTCTACACTTTACAACAAAATGACAAGCATCAGGCAAAAAGAATAGTACAGTATATCAGTGCACTTTCATGAACAGTACCCAGAACACACACAAAAAAAAACGAATCCATCACGTAGATTAGGAATGTCACACATTTCCTTTACACAGGATTGGACCTATGCCACAATGATACACCTCAGGTTGAATACTTTATTCCCATGAACATTTTAGTTTTTGTACTCATACACAATTTAGTACAAATTGGCACTCCACTTGGGAACTCCCAGAGTTTCAGACAGTGACTGGTAGACATTCGTATTAGCAAAGGATCATGTGTTAACTTCCCCAAGCCCTATAGAGAATCAAGGCATACCTGTGACAACTCTGCAATACAACACTCTCCACTCTACTGCAATACCACACTCTCCACTCTGCTTTTATTGTTCAATTTTCTAGGAACTTTAGCTCGGAATAGTATAGCACACAAAGCTACACAAATAGTGCCGTGAGTGGGTACCTTCAGGTAAACACCTCCTTCACAAAGTGTACCTACTCAGTTTCCCTAACAATTTTATGGCCATTTTCCCAAACAACTAAGCTACAATGTATGAAAAAAAAAGTTACTACACAGAACACTACCTTACTTAAATACCTGTATAAAGGTAGTCTCGGTATGGGGCTCCCTCGTTTCATTGCGACTCATGTCATGGAACACAAGCTTTAAACCACTGACTTAGGACAAAATCAAATATAATGTGTAGGGACGTCTTCATTGCCTTATCACTCTTCTTACAACTTATAACGAGGCACACCTCTATTGCCTCAACCACTGTAACCAAGAAACAAAAAATGAAAACTCAACCAGTGGCCATAACCCAACTTTGGAGAAAGAAAAAAAAAAATGAAATACAGGCTGGCCATCACTAATCCGGCATCATTGGGACCTAGAGGGTGCCGGATTAGCCATTTATTAGGCTAGAATACACGAAACAGTAGCTAAGCACCTCATCCTATAATTAAAATATCCCATAAATCAGTACAAGTTGGTTAATAAAGAAAAGACAATTATCAAATACAGGCAGTGCTCAAGTTACGATAATTTGACTTATGATATATCAAGTTTACGATGGGGTTAGCAATTAATACCGATACGAAAATATTTAGGAAATATTGTTAGATTTCGCACAGGCACATGCAGCGAAGGAGACCAACTTTTCCTCCATCTCTTTATTCCATCTGCTAGTTAAAAAGGTAAAAGAGAATGATAAAAAGTATTGTTAGTAACGTTATACTCTTGCGTAAATGCGCAGTAATAAACAACCAAACAGGAAACTGTTGTTTTGCTGATAATCGTCCCCGGATAACAACTGTTATGCTTGTATTTCAACCATCATCGGTTAAAAAAATTACTGTAGTTGTTACAAATGACGCTAAGTAATGTACAATAGGACCGATATATTTTTACAGTATACCCTTATTCGCTTTGGAAAAAGATCGCAAGGAAATATACTGCTACAGTAACTTTAAGCTGCAAGTTGTAGCTGAAGATGAGAAAACAATGTTCAAGCTGCTAATGACTATAAATTATCGTGCCGGCAACATGGATGAAACTCGACCATAAATAAAATTGGAGAGAATGTATTTTAATCAAAACTACTGGGCATGAAAAGAATAAATTACTGCTGTTTTCACGCGATAAAGATAAATAAAAGGGAACTTGATGAAATCAAGAAAAATAGCTTAACTGAATCTTTATTTTTTCTTTTACACAAAACAAACATGCCCCAAAGCGGCCAGCCGCGATTCCCAAACGTCACATATTAACGAAAAATAGCTAAATTAATTTCACAAGACATATTTAAGTTAAATTTCGACTTAAAACATTTACCTGTATAACTAAAAATATCCTTGTCCCAAATAAATAAAGTATCTATATTCATTTACGCTATTAGAAGCAAGAAAAGCTCTTTGAACTGAGTTAAATGCGGTGAAATAAACACATGTTATCGATTCCGAAAACAAAACATTGATAAACACTTATAATACAAAGCAATAGGCTATATGGGAATATAATTTTATTGTTTACAATGTAGTAAAGCATAACTGTTTAAAAAGATCCATGAAAAAGATGCACATTTGTTATGCGGATGTTTGTATAATACTGTTAATATGTGAATAGAGTTTAGTATAATGTAGGCTAGGCTACGTTTATGTAGCCTATCACGATATACCATAGCGTAGGCCAAAAGACAATATTAAATGTAAAAATGGAACAGCAAAAGCATGCCTATGTTTACAAACACCTCCAGTTTGTTGATGCAACAATCGCCACCAAATCAACCGGCCAGCGGCGAGTTACCGCAGCGACAGGAAATTTGAAAATTAGTGCGGAAACATTAGAAATTACTCTAGCTGAAATTGCGTGCCGGATTACTGATTGTTCGGACTACTGATTGCGGAAAAGTGAGGGTCAATGTACTGTACAACACTTCAGAACTAGGTTACTTTTAACATAACCTCTGGCATAACACCACCTTGTATTCTTACATACTACAGGAAGACATGCTGTCTTAACACTGGTTTACATGAGCACCCTTAGCAACACTAACATTACAAAAGACAACGTAATCTGCTAACTTGGCTGGAGGTTTCCTGACTCTTTTCCCAAGAACACCTTCTTCAGAGTCATCCACTTCCTCCTGTTCATGCTCATTTACAAATCTCTCATCTATGCTATCAAGGAACTTGTCTCTCTCAACATATAATTTAAGCTTCCCAGCAGCTCTAGTAATGAGAGTTCCATCAAACATCTTCTCAAGTTGGTAGGCTCTACCACCATGTACTACACTGACAATTTTGAAAGGACCTTGCCACTTCTGATTCAGCTTTATGGCTGTATTTGGCAAAGGTTCTTCGACACAAACCCAAACATAATTTCCTACACTTAGTGTTACATTCTTCCTTCCAATATTTGCAGCTTCAAGATAACTCTTTGTCATACGTTCAGCTGTTTTCTTGAGTAACTCTTTTACATTAAGTTTCTTACTGTCATCTACCTCATCATCGGGTAGTCTCAACTGACCAACCTCTCTAACAGGATGGCGTCCAAAGAAAGCGAAAAAAGGAGACATACCTAATGAAGTAAGCAGAGCTTCATTCAGGGCCTTTTCTGTTTCATGAATATGTTCAGGCCAACTGTGTGGATGTTCTTGGCTAAGAATAGCCAGCACTGTCTTTAATGTGCGATGGGCCCTTTCCAACACAGAATTTCCGCGTGGGTGGTAAGGAATTGTAAATCCTTGTTTTGTGCCAGCTTTTCTGCAAAATTCCTTAAATTCCAAGCTGCTAAACTCTCCTCCATTATCACCAATTAGGAGTACCAAATCGACATATATCCTGCTTAAAAGCAGTAGCAACTGCCTTAGTTGTCTTATTTCTCAGTGGGTAAATCCTTAAGTACCTAGAACAGTGATCTATTACTGTCAGACAAAAACGATAACCAGCACTACTACCATGAAGATCAATTAAATCTATAGCTACTCTTTGACCATTATCTTCATCAGGCTGTAGATCTCACCAATGATGTACAGTAGCACTGTAATTCTTATACTGTTGACATGCCTTACACGACTTGACAAAACGGGTTACATCTCGCAACATTGAAGGCCAACAGAAATACTGTGTAGCTTTGGGTACACTTTTACGTTCACCTAAATGTGAATCATCATGAGCAATAGAACAAGCAAAGGAAATTAGTTACTTAGGTACTACTACAAAACAGGTTACATCTCACAATATTGAAGCAAGGGAAATTAGTTCCTTGGGTACTACTAGACAAAACCTGATTCTATCCAATTCTTCCCTTCTTAAATACAGCTCCTCATCTTTCAACCCAAAATAATAAAAAGGTCTATTTCCTGGGATCTTCCGAGGAGATCCTTGCCTTCTAGAAAATCAGCTACTGCTGACCAATTCTTATCTCGTCTTGGGGCTTCTTTTTATCTTGTCGATTGTCAGTCCCAAATATTGGGCGTTAACATTAGCCTGTAAATCCTTTCCTTCAGATCTGCTATTGCTCCCACTGGTCTACTCAATGTGTCTTGTACAGGCAGTCCCGGTTCTGACGGTTCCGGCTACGGCGTTCGAGGTTACGACGCTTTTCAAATATATTCATCAGAAATATTTCTGGCTTCACGGCGCATGTTCCGGGGTTACGACGGCGTCGTCACGATCCGACGGAAGAAATATGGCCCCAAAATGGCAGAATAATCATAATTTGAAGGTTTTTTTGATGTAAAACTCAATAATAATGCAGTTTACATCGTTTTCAATACCCCAGAGCATTAAAAGTAAGGTTTTCTTATGATTTTTGACGATTTTCGACGATGTTCGGCTTCGACGATTTTAGATTCTGACGCAGCGAAAGCGGAACCCCCGTCGAAACCGGGACCGCCTGTACAGTGTGTTTTGCACCTTTCTTATACTGTACTTTAAATATGTAATCTCGCATTTCTAGAATATATCTTGACATGCGTGGACAATTGGTGTGTTTCTTAAAAATTATGGTAAGAGGCTGGTGATCGGTCACTACAGTGAAAGGTTTACACCACAAATAGTGACTGAAAAATTGACAAGCACTGACAACTGCTAGGGCTTCTCTGTCAGTTACAGAATATTTCCTTTCGGCAGCATTTAGTTTCTTGGAAAAATAACCGATAGGTCTCAAATCCTTTTCTCCTTCTAACTGCATCAGTGCACCACCAATATGTGTATCACTAGCATCTGTGTGCAGTTCAAACTTAAGAGACTGGTTAGCCTTGACTAGTACTGGGGCAGATACCAATTTTCTTTTCATTGTTTCAGCGCATCAGTACACTCACCTGTCCACACAAACTTCTCATTCTTCCTCATCAAATTAGTCAAAGGACTGGCAATCAATGCAAAATTCTCAATATGCTTACGGTAGAAGTTACACATACCTATGAACCTTCTGACCTGTTTCACATTCTTAGGTAACGGCATATTCTTAATGACTTCAACATTTTTCTTGTCAGGTCTTACTCCCTTTTCAGACACAATATGGTCTAGGAATTTTATTTCCTTAGTTGCGAAGGAACACTTGCTCACATTAAGCTTCATACCCATCTTTTGCAACCTCTCAAATGTTTCATTCAGATGCTCTACCAACTGATAAGAGAATCTCCCCACAAGACAACATCGTCGAAATTTTTACACCAACCTTTCTTTAGTAAGGGACCAAGGGCTTCTTGCATTTTCTTGGTAAAAATGGCTGGTCTCACTGATAAACCAAAAGGTAATCTCTTGAACCTATACAGATTTAATCCATCTGAAAATGTCGTAATATCCCTAGACTGATCATCTAACTTCACTTGGAAATAAGCATCCTTCACGTCAAGAGGTGCAGTAAAACTTTTTACCTGCACTGTCTTCAACCATCTCATCTAGTCTTGGCAAAGGATGAATATCCATATTAATCTTTTGGTTTACACCTCTGTAATCTATACACATACGTTTAGAACCATCAGGCTTGTTAACTAGCACAATAGGCGGCAAATAGACTGCAGTGGACTCTTCAATAATATCTCTATTTATCATGGCGGCAATAATACCCTTAGCATATTCAGGCTGACGATATAGTGGTCTACGGACTGGTTCTGAATCAATTACTTCAATATGTGCCCCAGCAACCTTCAATTCTCCCAGCTCTTGTTCACTTAAAATGAAAAGCTCACCATTCCTCAAGATAACATCTCTCAATTTCTGCTTTTGTTCTGCAGTTAGGTGATCCCAATGTAAGTTGTTAAGGAACATAATTTCGTTTCTCCAGTGTTGCCTTCTTCAGGATTATCATAATGAGGTGGAAGGGCATTTTCTATATTACCCACATTTGCTATGACACCAGGGCTGTTTGTTTCACAATAGCAACACACTATGCAATCTTTTTTAGGGCTTCCCAAATTACCTTTCCTTCAACATTTAAGTGTTTATGGGCTGAGCACAAGGGGACTAGAGTAAATTTATGTGACATCTCCGCAAATCTGTCTAATCTCATCAGCACTACCTAATCTATTTCCCTTCATGACAAATAAACAACTTGATCCTCATCCAGTTTCCAAAATTTTTGCTAGTCTTTTCCCAGGTTTAAGTTTCAATGGATATTTAGTAACATTACTAAATGGAATGTAAATGTTCCTTTCACTATCTACCTGGTAACATGAATGTGCAACACTGACTCTACAATGATTATTCTTTTCAGTGCAAATAATATCTCCTGGTTCTATACTTTTATGTGTGATTCTTACTGATTCTATTGTACTTGGAGCAACACAAACAAACTTACTGACTTGCAACCAATTTTCACCACAAGACTTCTCTTTCAGGTTAGGTAGATGTCTTCTAGCCATTCATCTAACTTGACTCACAGACTGGCATCTAATGCTAGCAACTTTGTAGTACTGTCTTCCCCAACATAATTCTTTATGTTCACCCATCCAAGTAAAAGTTTCCCTGCCAATCAGGTCTGCTCCCATTAAAATGTCAGACGAGAGATACTCATCAGGCGCAACTATGAGATTCTGCTGGATATGAACATTCTTTGATGTACTAACTGTCACAGTTACTTGACCCAATACCTTTAATCTATGATTAGAAATTCCTATTAAGTGGTGATCACTTTGTCTTACTTATGCTGTCAGTGTCTAATGTGTAAAGCACATTTTTGCTATCAAAGAGACGGAGATCCAGTATCAACAAAAGCTGACAATTGTCGGTTATTGACTGTAAGACATATGACAGGTGTTACACAGACTTTGTTGGAAACTTTTGTAGTTTTCTGACCCGTAGTGGTTTGATTCCCTTCGTTTGACTTCCTCTGAGTGTCGCGCATGCCTCTTGTGAGCATGGTTCCACTTTTGTCAATTCTTAAAATTCTTCACATACTGTGGGTATTTGTTAAAACCAGGGCAACCAGGATGACCTTTATGGACGTTTAGCTGTAAGCAGTCAAAGCAACTGTATGGTGGTGGTTTCCTTGGACAATCCCTTCTGGAATGTGAACTACCATCTTGACACCAACCACACCTCAGACCTTGAAATGGCCGTGCACTCTGTTTGCAAGTGTGTGTGGGTGAAGCTATATTTGTGCTTTGGGCTTGGGCAGCGTAGTTAACTTGGGCAACATTCCCTCTTAAATAGAACGACTGCTCTTTCTCTAGTTCATTCAAGAACATTTGTTCCATGCCTTCTGCTGTAAAAGCCTTAAGCCTTATCTTAATCTCTCTTGGCAGACTGTCCAAAATATTTTGTTTCCATAGGGTCTCGTCTCGGAGTTTCTGCCATGGGAAAAGCTCTGCAGACGCCCATGAACATAGCTCGGAACTCGTTGACGTACTGTCTTGGGTTTTGGTCCAGTGTGTATCTAAACTGATATAATTTTCTGTAAGCAGTCCTGGCACTTTGTGTCCTATGAAATTCTTTCAATAACGTTGCTTCTATGTCATCAAGTGTACTTCCACCCGTTTCTTTCATTTTACCTTCTACAAACAACCTCAATTTCTTCTCCATTTGTATAAGAGCAATACTGGTCCAACTATCTGAGCTTCCAGCTTGCCTAACCTGCTTGCAAAAACTTTGGATAATGGCACAACATTAGATATCATCAATATGCTTAAAAGTCAACTGTTCAGTGTCTCTTGTTTCTGTATACAATCTAGTGTGGTTGTTGGGCATAGGATGGGTATTGTTGCAAGGGTTCTTTGGGGTTGACGTAAGGGTTTTATCGTTGTTAAGTGTTGAAATGTCATGTGACTCACCCCCATTAGCTGTACAGGGTACCAATTTTCCACCACTTTTCCTACATTCTACATTCCCTGTCAGACTTATCATTTTTCAAGACTGCAATCTTTTGATGAAGGGTCACAATCTCGTCTTCTAACACTGTCACTTGCTGTGATAAGCGTTCATTACTTTCCCTCTGTAAACTCAAGTTGCTATTAGCAAGAGCAAGTTTCTCCATCAAGGTTGATGTTTGTGCTAACTGCTGTTTCATAAGAGCCATTCTCTGCGCTAACCTTTCATGGCTGTTGTCTGCTAAAGTTGACGTTTGCACAGGGGTAAATTCACTTACAATTGCCTGTGGAGTCTGGGAATATTCTCCCAAATCTATTAAAAATTCCTGTTTAAATGCCATTGTTTCAAATGCCATGCACAGTATCAAGTGATATAGCCTAGGTTTCGCAAATCCCACCGCTTAGGCACCACTTGTAAGGCAAGGTAGTTTGATGCGCTTACGTGTCGTCGGAACACACTTTGGGGTAGGCTGCCACCAGCTTAGGTGTTTATAACACACCAGAAGCAAACAAAAAAAATCATTTAAAATATATACAAAGTGCATTGAATACATGAGGTAGCGGATTCTAAGGAGGTGTGTGGGTAAGGATTTCCCACGTAGGTTTAGTCTATTACCACCAGATACTGCTTGTGGGTAACAAATGAAACAAACTTATAACACTAATACCACATTTATTAACATCAATGATATATATAAAAAAAACAATGGCATTCATTTAGTAAAGGAAGCACACCTCACACTGAGCATGGCACCACCTACTGAATTCAACATTAACCTCAGTTTAAAATGGTCCCAGACACAAGAAAGTACAATACATATTTAGCCTACATCATCACTCAGAAAAAAATATGAAAAACTCTTGAGGCAGTACAAAAGGCACAGTTTTCTCCAGAGTTAGGCTACCACCAGACAACTTAACCTAATTTCCCCAGACAAAAGGCTTGGCTTACCTTAGCCTACATTTCAGACAACCTAATAAAACAATTCTCAATACGTACTCCACCTGTACCTCAACAAATATTTTCTTACTTTGGCACTCTTTTACAAGAAGGTAGGCATAATATACTCAGTGTGATGCTTTCATTTGTTGGCAGGCCGGCTGCACGTGGTGTGGTTCTCCCCCAACAAATATGCTAGGCCAATAGGAATCCCACACTTCTCACACACATGGGACTGGACTCTTATTATTTCACCCTTGGCCTTGAGAGGGAACATCACCCTTGGGACTTGCACTCCACTCCCAACTTGTTGCCTGAGAGGAAAAATAAAACTCTCAGTGTTCCTACTTATGAATTCAACTTGGTCAGTACATGGGGCCTACAACAGGGCCTCCCTTTGGCAACATCAAGAAATGTAAATGAAATTAAATTCATAAAATTGCTGTTACGACAGCTTTCCTTTTAAACTTATCTTTTAAGCTAGCTTAAACTCTCATTTTCTTACCGTATATTATGGCATTAATTATGAAATATTATAAGTAGTCCAGGTAGCCAGAGTCCTTGAGGCTGGGGTGAACGAAAAAGGACGCTTCATTCTCGCTTGGCATTGTTCTTCCTCGTTTGACTTGCTACCTCTCAGGTTAAGACGAGAGTCTTGCTTCTCATTTTCTGGCAAAGGTATGACTTTTCTCACATTGCTATATACAAAATTTACTTCAAGTCCTGAAACATCACTTCAAGTTTGGTGCCATGTTCTAAGGTAAATGTGAACAAAACTTGGCGAATTTTGGTTACATAATCGATAATCATGTAAGGCTTTCATTCAGTCTAACCTGCAATACACCCAGGCACTACACGTCGATAGACCTGTTTGCGATGTCAAGGAACTATTGTCTTCCATTGTACTGTTCCCCGGCTCCAGACCTGCAAGCATGGGCAACAGATGCCATGTTGCAGGACTGGCCAAACCTAGACCTTTACGCCTTCCCTCTCCTCAGCATGTTGAGGGAAGTGTTAAGAAAGTTCAATGCACACAACAACTTGTCAATGACCTTAGTCGCTTCCTTTTGGCCACACAAGGAGTGGTTCCCCGATCTCTTGAGCCTTTTGACGGACTTCCCAAGGCTACTTCCTCAGAAGAGAAGCCTTCTCACTTCCTCCGTTACCATCAAGGATTATCCACTCTCGCTGACAGGCTTCAGACTGTCAGGGAGCTTGTCAGAGTGAAAGGATTTTCAAGAAAGGCTGCATAGGCTATTGCTAAGTGTATGCAACAATCTTCCTCTGCAGTCTACCAATCCAAGTGGGCAATTTTTCGAAAGTGGTGCCTGGAGCAAAATATCTCTTCTCAAACTTCTATAGCCCAAATTGCAGATTTTCTATTATATCTTACAACATCGAAAGGACTCACAATATCTACGATCAAGGGTTACAGAGCAATGTTGAGTTCAGTATTCAGACACAGAGGAGTAGACCTGTCTTCAAACCAAGACATCAGTGATTTAATCAAACATTTGAATACTAGTAAGCAAGTTAAGCCCTCTGGAGTTGTTTGGAACTTGGATGTAGTCCTCAGCTGGCTTTCAGGATTACCGTTTGAACCTTTGGATTCATTGTCACTTCGGAATCTTACGAAGAAGACGTTATTCTTGATGGCACTGGCTACAGCCAAGAGAGCCAGCAAGCTTCTTGCTATTGATAAAAGGATAGGTTTCTCACAAGGCAATGCGGTCTACTCGCTAATTTTGGATTTTTTGGCCAAGAATGAGGACCCGGCTAACCCTTGGCCTCGCTCCTTTACAATCAAGAGCCTGTCAGAAGTACTAGGCCCATCTGATCAAGAGAAAGTCCTCTGTCCTGTAAGAGCTTTGAGAGTATACCTTGAGAGAACCAAAAACCTGAGAGGATCGGCCCCTAATCTTTAGTGTTCTGTGAAAAACCCCAGCCGCCCTTTGTCCAAGAATACATTATCATTCTTTTTAAGGTCCGTAATTTCAGAAGCACATTCGGGAGTTCAAGATAATTTACTACCCATGTGTAAAGTAAAGGTTCATGAAATAAGAACCGTGGCGACGTCTTTGGCTTTCAGACGTAGCCTGTCTCGCTCTTCAATTTTGCAAACAACAATTTGGAGGTGCAAGTCAGTGTTTGCCATGTTTTACTTTCGGGACATTGAAACGGTGTACGAAAAATGCTGGCATGGTATTGGGGGATGAAGGATAGGAGGAACACCTTCTTTTCCTCTGTCCACTCTCCTTGAATAAGGATAGTTGTACTTCTTGGGAAGCCTGGTGGACACTTGAGTCATGAGTGTCACTAATCTGTATTTTATGGTTTTGGGCTAAAATTTTGTGTGGTGTAGGTTAATTTTATCTGGTCTTTGTTGTTCTATTGTACTGCACCCAGGGCAAGGGCAGATCCACATATTTATGTGACCCTTTTGGATTGTTAGCTTTGGCAACCTGCGATTAACCTCTTACGTTGCAAAGCACCCACTCAGTAGAGGCAACCCTTGGCTCTACTGCCACACCGCTACAGGTCGAGAGGAGCTATGACCTGAGGCAGTACCCGTCTGCCATTGCTCCGTCATCAGGTAAGGTTACAACAAGCATTTCAAGACGCCAGCTAATGTTCTATTCCAAATTCTTCTCCATATCAGGGTTTTTTTTGTGGTAGTATATGTCCATTCATCCCACTTCCAATCAATGTGGGATTCAGCTGTGTAATTATTTGGTAAGTTACTTATATAAAAATGACATTTTTATAATAAAATAAAGTTTTATATATACTTAGCAAATAATTACATGATCAGAGCCCTCCCTCCTCCCTTCTCATGGACATAGAGCATAAACAAATTGAGCTCTTTAGTTATGTTGTACCTATTCTTCCCCGATAGTGGGTGGGTTGGTATACCTACACCCAAAACAAAAAAGCGTTACCGCAAATTTCGAATTTTGAGCTGCTGTGTAAAGTACAAACTATAGCTATGTAATTATTTGGTAAGTACAGTATATGTAAAGCTTTATTTTATTATAAAAATGTCATTTTGGGGGGTTTTGTTTACATTTACATCAATTGAAGAATAAAAATTTATTAAAGAGTAAAAATATTAAAAAATATTGACAAATTAGTGTATTTTCAGTTGTATGTGGTTGCACTTAGGGTTTATAGGGAGTCTAGGTAATTTTTAAAGTGTTTATTCGACTTGACGTGAGGCTTGGAACTATTTGACATAGCAAGGAAAGGTATTTCTGTAATTGAAAACTAAAGCATGTTGATAGTGGGAAATGACTTAAAAGTAACCATTTTCAGACTAACACAGGATTAGTTGTACAAAAATGAAAGTTTAGTATTGTGGAGTATTGACGATTTTGTCTATCCTAAAGAATCATTTATATTTCATTTGTTTCCATTCTGCTTCCAGTAAAAGGACATATAAGAAAAGGCAAGATATATCAGGGCTTAAAGCAACTCACAAAAGCACAGGATGCTTATCAGAAGGCTTTGGACATTGATCCTAACAACCAAGAAGCCATGGAAGGTTTCCGGGAATGCATGCTTGCTGCAAACAGTGACCCTGAGGAGGTAAGTCTTTTGAGAAACTATCATAGGCAGCTTTTAGAGGCCCTCAGGATTACAGTACTCACAAATTGTTTTGAACTTTTTCATAATTGTTGACACCTGTGTCATTCAGTAGTTGCTCAGACTATTGATGCTCCACATTCATAAATATTTTCAAAAGTTAAAATTTACTCTAAATACCATTTTAATTACATAACAAAGAACATCAAAGATGCCGGGACTTTTCAAAGAATTGGTGGACTGAGCTAAAGACTGGCTGTTGCCTCCACTCAGAACAAACAGTCAGTGTGTGTCTGGGTTTTCATTAGATAAGTCTTTCTGTCTGTCATTTTGTGTTGTTTGTATTTATGTGATGTTATTACATAATTGTTATTCACTTTCTATGAAAATTTGAGGCATAATGCTCAGTTTTTTGTTGTCTTGGAGGAAATGCACTTAGAGGTACTTGGCAGCCAATCAATAACTGGAATGATGGTAGCCTGTAATAGGAATGAAAACTTATTGACTAACCCAAATATCCCTCTATGAAATCATTGATTTACCTTTTTTTAAGTATATTTTTTGTAGGTTTTAACCCAGATTGGAACAGATTACAATAGTTATTTCATCTAAATGAAATCTACTCAATGGTATTTATGAACATGACTATTTGAGAAACCTTAGAAGGTAATTAAAAAGAAGAGCTCCAGTTGGTTTGCATAGCACATTTCCAGCAGATTCTCATCAGAGCATTTTTTTGCCTTTTAAATAGTTTAGTTTTCCTAATCCCTTTGTTGATGATGGCCTCCCTTTTTGCTTGATGTTTTACTCAAGTTATGGAATTAAAGGCAGATTTTAAAAAATTAACCTTTACTGGACAGATAGGGTCTTTTGACCCCCAGTAATTGCTTATCAAACTTTCCAGTTCAGATCATATGTATGATTATTTTGCACCATAATATTTGAATGAATTTTGTGCAAAAACATTCCTATCACTTGAATGGGCCATAAATGATGTTAGTTCTTATGTGTCTTGATATGTGAATTGTAATTATAATTTTACAAAATAAAATTTAAAAGATGATTTGAAAGAACATATATAACTTTCTGAAATTAGCATATTTTTACAAGTGTCTTGGAAAAGAGGCCCTGCACAGGGTTGGAAATATTTCTTTTCAACTCCTTGTACAAGGTGCAAGAAAATTTTTTTGAATTTTAATTTTTATACCATGCGTGTGTGTTCAATGTGCTGTCCTTATCACTAAGGGTTGGGGATAAAGGAAACACCAAGATACCAAAAGTAGGTTCTTAATGAATGTCTTGTGGAGTTTGCAATTCACAGAGGTGCAAATTGTGTGCATGCAATTAATACTGAGTGGTCCCGTACTGCCAGAGGGGCGAGGTTCAGTTATTACATTTTGTACATGGTACATACAGGAATGACACATTTCATACATTAGGGAGGTATATGAATGGACATGAAATATAAAAGAAAGTAATATATATATCAGATATGTATATATATATATATATATATATATATATATATATATATATATATATATATATATATATATATATATATATATAAAGGATTTTGACAAAGGAAAAATCTATTTCTGGAGAGGGGCCCGTGTCACCCGGTGAAATAGTCCATTCAGCACTTATTTCTAGGTAATTCCGTTGCTAGATACCAGAGAAAGCTAAATGAAATGCTGGAGTTACTACCCCAGAGCGAGCTCCACTAGATGGAGTCGTGTATGGAAAAGGGTGAACTACAAAACACGGAACCTTATCCTATAGAGATTCCCAATGTCAAAAGTCCCAACGAGAGAGGTGCCGATACAAGCCCATGCACTACTCGCGGACTGTATACAAGGCAACACTAGCCGCATTCCATGTTAGCACCCACCTCACTAGAATGAAGTTTATCAAGGGAAGGAGAGAATGAAAAACAGGGGTGGGTCACCGGGTGACACGGGCCCCTCTCCAGAAATAGATTTTTCCTTTGTCAAAATCCTTTTTCTGGATCGGGGTCCCGTGTCACCCGGTGAAATAGTAACAGAGAAATAAACATCATTCTTATGCTATTAAAGACTTAAATAGAAACGTTGAAAACTAGGAGAATTCTACCCTGAACATAAGTAAGGTCCTCTAAGTTCATGTAATGAAAATAATGTAAGTGGTCACCGTCTAAGATCATGAGCTTAGAATAGCACCTGAATAGGCTTGTATAAGAAAATACTTCCTGCCTAATAGCAGACCCAATTAGGGTAGACACCCATGAGAACGGAGGCTCTGGGTAACAATAGTAGCCCCAGATGGGCCGTAACAACGCCCACCTGGGAAAAGATTAATTCTCCAGGTGAAACCGTTCATAAGATTTTTCAGCTCAAGTGCGGAACGGGCAAGCCTGACTTACACCCTGTTTCAGCTTCTGAAAATTGACTCGAAGCTTAGGAGCTGTACGCTGAATAAATTAGAAGCGTAGTCCAGGGTTAGAAGATTCACTGTGAATGTATCTGTGATATCTGTCTCCCCGGAAATGCCTCAGCGATACATTTTCAAAACAAGCCTGTTGATAAGAGGGGCTACATTCGAGCACAAGGGGTAAGAAACAGGGCTCTCCAAGAGAGCACGGTAAGACCCCACAGCTGGCGTGAACTTGTAATTCTCCGCCTGCCACCCGTTAGAGTCCTCAGGGAGACGATGTGTCCAGCCCCAGCTGAGGGCTCACTTATGGATCCTGCCAGACAGATGCCATGCTCGTTCTGACAGTCTGGTAAAACCCGGATAAGAGGATACCAGACCGAAGGGAAGAAATGCCCTTCCACCAACCTCCGTGTGCCCACACCCCCGACAGGAGGGTGCCTTCATGCTGGGAAGCATAAAGGAAGGCACCAAGATTCCCAGACTGGAGGGGAAAAGAGGTGGAGATGTCCGAACGATAGAATTCCAGAACGGAGCAGGACTTAACAGGTGATCCATTGACAATGAGTCTTGAGATTAATCTCTTGGGATTTAAGCTCCTGGGAAAGGGAAGGCATGGACCATGACGTAGATAGTTAGTTAATAGGTTGACAATGACCCTCATAACGAGCTCCTTATAAGGAGACCCGTAAAAGAGTTTTCAACAAAGGAAGGAGGGGGTAACCGCCTTGCTGTGCTTGGGCCGTGTCCTTTTCCAGAAGACGAGGCCAAACTCAGTAGATGGCACCGGATTAGAGATCCGAGACGCCCTGAGGGGGCCCCGAGCGGGTCTTCTTGGTTTAAAAAGGGGTGGTCTTTTTACTGACTTCACCTTAGGGACGGTAGACCAGGAACCGTCGAAAAGGGATGAGAAGGTAACGAACCCCTAAAGGAAAAGTTTGCCTCACCTAATTCCGAGCTAAGCGGAAAAGGCTTGTCTCACTTATTCCCGCACCTACTTATCGCTCCGGGACGATGTTCACAGGTCCGAGAACGACAGAAGGCCGCAACGTCTTCAGAAAAACTCTCCGTAACCAAATTAACTTGAAGCGAAGAGTTACGAGACTTGCGGCCGGCCTCCAGGAGGGGGAAAAATTAGAACCCCAGACACCGGAGGAACAACTATCAATAATTTATATAAGACGGAGTTTGGCGAAGGAAAACCGATAGGTGTATATGAAACCTACCAATTTACCGAGAATCTTGCCCGGAAACGGAGTTTGGCGGAGGAAATCGATAGGTGTATATGAAACCTACCGATCCACCGAGAATCTCGCCCGGAGAGAGCCCAAACACCGAAAGATTAACTATTAATAAACCACAAGAGGCGGAGAACCGATAGGTTTATATGAAACCTACCGAATTAACGAAATCCCGCCCGAGACGGAGTTCAAAGAGCGACTATTAATAAGCCACATGAGGCGGAGCTTGACGGAGGTAAAACCGACAGGTATATATGAAACCTACGGATTCATCAGGTAGCCTGCTTGGGAGAGCATAGCGCATAACGCAACCTGCCGGGTGCCAAACGACTAATAATAAGCCAAAGGAGGCGGCGTTTGGCGGCGATAAAACCGACTGGTGTAAATAAACCCACGGATTCATCAAGTAGCCTGCTCGGAGAGAGCATAGCGCACTTTACAACCTTCCGAGTCAAGAATAAGTCACATGAGGCGGAGTTTGGCGGAGACGAAACCGACAGGTATATAAAAACCTACGGGTTCATCAAGAAGCCTGCTCGAGGAGAATATAGCGCACTTCATAACCTTCCGTACAAACTATAAATCCAAAACAGACTGCGCGACCGGAATGGGAGCTATAGACTCCGTGACCGCTGGTTTGTTGTAGGATAGCGGAGCATTCCTGCACTTGACAAAACCAGTCGAAAAACGTATGAGAAAAAGGCATGCTGGAACGGATGCCGGAGCAGAGTACCGTGGCAGCCAAAGCCTAGTCAGACCAGGAAAACCCCGGAGAAAACCGGAGAGAAAAACCGGGCTAACAGGACAAAACTCATAGACATAAAAACAGAGTCAACGGAACATTCGGCTGATCATGTTTGAACAAAATGTGGGAAGGTTATGAACTGTTCGAAGTGGGCGCACTCCGAGCCAAGAGAGGAAAACCCCGAGGAGGATATCCTGAACGGTGATAGCGGTGGGGGAATAAACGCCGACCGCTAAACACTAAAACCGCCGTAGCAGTAAGCAAGGAGAGCGCCAACAAGATAACGAAACACCGAACAGGTAGTAGCAAAAAGGAGGGGGAACGCTAAGTAAATAAAGCGGAAGACAGTTAGGTGGAGAACGCTAACTGGCCTCGTATGAGATCCCAACAGTGAGGTACGAACGTGTAGGAAGCACCACGAAGGGAAATAGTCGACGTAAAAGGAAGGGGGAAGGATAGGCCAGGAGGTTGGTAACCCAAAGCAGCGACCAGGGGGGGGACAGCACTCCCGGCGCCCAGAGATTCTCATAGATCCCTCGCTATGTAAGCTGTGTCGCACGACAAGAGCGAGAAAAAGAGAGGAAGGGCAAAACCTCTGACGGCCAGGAGAGCAATGAAAGATAAAAGGAGTGTGAACAGGAGTGGGGAGAGCACTCCTGGTCACCTCCAGGTCCAGGTGGAGTGCCAACTCAGACACACCCAAGGACACTCAATCAATGCAGAGGGAGGGGATTTAGGCTACGACATAAAATAAGGATAATTGCTCTCAAGCCTTGGAAAGTTAACAAACTTGAAAACAAACCAAGGGGGAGAGAGAGCAAACGATAAAAGGGAGAGAAGGGGACTCTCGAAACCACAAAATAACATATATATAGTCGGTAAAAGAAGTGTGAACAGGAGTGGGGAGAGCACTCCGGTCACCATTGGTAAGCAACCCAAAGAAGGATTGAACTAGGATAGGCTACGAGGTAAACCCTCGCTATTCCAACTTAACTTATTAGGAACATTAGCCTAAGTGAAAAGCCGAAACAGGAGAGGGTGGACGAGGCAATATATCCAAGTCAAAACCAAACAAAGGGAAGCACCAGACATAAAACACACATGTACAGAACGAGATCACCGACATGAAACTCATAATGCGTACAGATCGAGATCGTCCCCTCCTAAACGGCAATTTTTCCCCAAGGGAAAAAAGTGTACAGCCAACCCCTAGGCTAACCTAACTGAGGCGATGTAAAGGAAGGAAGCCTAGGAGAGGGGTAAAGGCTACAAATAACTCAAAAAAAAAAAAAAAAAAAAAAAAAAATCATAATAAAACAAAAATTGTCTGTAAGGTACATGTAGGAGGATAGGCAGGCCCAACACGACATGGACGTGAAGGGACATGACCGACCTCCAGTTAAATGAAAGTATCCCAAAATTCAAAAGCATCCAAGCACAAGGTCAAAAATTAAATGTAACAATGAAAATCATGTTCCCATACACTTAGAGAAGTGAGTCTAAAACAAGGCAAAATAAAGCGAAAATAAGAAGCTTAATAGGCCCGAGGGGGGGAACCACGTAGCCTAAACAGCAAGACAGCACTTGATCAGAAGGGAACACAAAATTCACAAAATAAACAAAATTATGAAAACAAAGTAAAAACCGTAACAGTACCAATGAAAATTAGATCCCCAAAGGCTAAGAGAAGTGAGTGACAAAAATAAAGCATAATGAGGCCATGATAATAAGCGAATGGGCTCGAGGGGGAAGCTCGAGCCTAAACGGTCAACAACATTTCTCAAAGATTGAAGCCACGATAAAAGCTTAATGGGCCCGAGGGGTAGCTCGTAGCCTAAACGCTAAACATCACTCCCGTAAAGAAGCCATGATAAAAGGCGAATGGGCCCAGTGGGTAGCTCAGAGCCTAAACGCTAAAACATCACTACCATAATAAAATCACTCTCGTGAATGAAGTCATGAAAAAGCGAATGGCCCGAGGGGGTAGCTCGTAGCCTAAACGCTAAACAGCACTTCTCGTAGTAAATGGGTACAGAACAAACAAAACTAATCAAACCCACTAAAGATAGGGATCATTAATGGTAAAACATCCCAAATAAAAAGGGATACAAATAAAAACACAAAACAAATATGCTGATCCAAGACCAAGAGAGGTCAAGAGACGACGTGAGAGGAGATCGAGACGGGCTGCTATAAATTCCTTTAATTATTAAACTAAAGGAAAATAAGAAGCCTCAATCGCCTAAAAACAACAAAACACTGGTACTCAAGTAATTGAAGAAGAACCTTGCAGGATGCCATAAAAATCCAAAATAGAGCACAAAATAAGGATCACAACGAAATTACGTGTGAAACTAAAAACGTATAAAATGGAATGCGGCTAGTGTTGCCTTGTATACAGTCCAAAAGTAGTGCATGGGCTTGTATCGGCACCTCTCTCTCGTTGGGACTTTTGACATTGGGAATCTCTATAGGATAAGGTTCCGTGTTTTTGTAGTTCACCCTTTTCCATACACGACTCCATCTAGTGGAGCTCGCTCTGGGGTAGTAACTCCAGCATTTCATTTAGCTTTCTGGTATCTAGCAACGGAATTACCTAGAAATAAGTGCTGAATGGACTATTTCACCAAGTGACACGGGACCCCGATCCAGAAATATATATATATATATATATATATATATATATATATATATATATATATATATATATATATATATATATATATATATATATATATATATATATATATATATATATATATATATATATATATATATATATATATATATATATATATATATATATATATATATATATATATATATATATATATATATATATATATATATATAAAGGTTCATACAAAGTACTGAATGTCTTTCATGTAGTACGTACACCATGCATTTGCATATCTTACTGGGATCCTCTTTCCAGTGATATGTTTAATTGGCCAAGCTTAAAGTTTGCCCAGTCAAGGGGTGGTGTTATTGTATATTTTAACCCGGTCTGTAAGGGTTAATACGGAAATAGAAAGTAGTAATAGTTTGAAAAGTTCAGTATTGATCAGTGTTATAATTTTAACAGATTTAGTAATCATCATACAGAAATTATAAAAGCATTTAAAAAATAAAAATTAATGAGTTATGGTAAAAGTGAAGTCAGTGATGGACAAAATAAACATACAAGAGGTCCCTGTACGTCTGTATATTCCACTTACCATTCGCCCTTGAGTTTTCTTTTGTTACCCTCAGGGAACTGTTTACACTACCTGTATTATAAAATGATTACATAAATACACACACAAACTACCATTGTCTGATCCTGTACTATATTGTCCTTAGGATACATATTGTACCTTAAGAATATTCTATTTATAATGCCTGTGATAGTTGAGTTATCATTTTCTTAAGTGCAAATAATACAGTATGAGTTCAGGAATAGAAGTTTTAGGTATTAGAAAACAATTAAATGTAATTTATTAGTGGCACATCAACTTTCAGTTTTCAGTCTGTGTGGGTGTATATACACATACATTTGCATTGTATTAAGGAAAACTATGTGCTTACTGTGCAATTTGTTGCCCCCCCACCTCTCTCTCTCTCTCTCTCAGAAATTTTTTTTTTTTTTTTTTAAGTAAAATATTTGGCATTTGCTTGCCTTTCTCTCTCTGTCAAGATTTTATTTTTATGCTGTATGAAGAATAACAGAGAGAGAGAGAGAGAGAGAGAGAGAGAGAGAGAGAGAGAGAGAGCGCAAACACACAGTAAGTGTTCGTTTACCCTAATGTGATGTTTGCATACACACACACGCAGACTGAAAAATCGGAGTGTAACATTGCAATACTGTAATAGGTGCACTATTGTACCTAGTTGAAAAATATCTAATAAAAATGCTGCACTGGAGAGGAGGGGGTGGGGGGGAAGGGAGGGAGGGAGGGGATGTGCACAGTAAGTGTGAAGTGTCATAATTGAAAACACACATGCAGATGTTTATGGTCTTTTTTTTTATATTATATGATATTTGTGTATTTTGTATATCTTGTAAACATACCTAGCAAGCAGAAATACTGAAATCAGCTATGGTATATAAGTGTGGAGTTTTTAATGTGAGGTGTGTGTGTGTGTATATATGTATCTGCATGTATACACACACAGACACACACAGAGGCACCACAGTACATGCTTAGTGTTTTGTAGTCATGCAAAGAGGGGAGGGGTGTGAAGAGGGAACTCAGTACATGAGTAGTGTTTCCTAACAGGATGCACATATAGAACAGGCACTCATTCACAGATAATTACATACAACAGAAAATCTTACCTTGAAGGCAATGCAATATAAATAGCAATACATTAAATAGAGTACATGTGAATTTAAGTACCAAACCATAATAGATAAAGTACAGTAAGTTTTGTGTAAGAAACCTAGTGAGGTTATGGTGACTGGTAATTTAGTCTGAGTCAGAAGCACCAAATTCCATTGGTGTATGATAGAACATTAGTGATGATCCCAACTTGTGGTAGGTAGGCTGAGGCAGTTGCATATTTTTTAACCATAAAACGGAGAATCCTTATACAATGAAACGAAGCATGGTGGAACCATGAAAGAATTCTTGTAAAGAACTTGGTATACTTACCATTAATAATAATTTCCTATTTTTTAGTACACATATTACACATCTTTTAGCCTTGGATCTTAGAGTTTCAGAGCACATGCTCACGCAATGAAACAAAATCACTATAATAAAATTCCTGTAAGGAAATGCTTTTATATGTTTAAACATGCCAGAATTTTTAAGCGTGTGATTGTCAGATGAATAGTGTGTGACACACTCACTTTTAAAAATCTACTTTTTAAGAATAAGTTGAATAGAGGACATCAGGTGAACTACTTTATGTAGCTTTGTTATACACTGTAGCTAGAATTTTTAACATGAGAAAAATAACTTTTTTTTTTTTTTTTTTTTTTCTCTCCATGACAACCAAAAATAGAGTACAAAATCTTTTTGCTGAACTCGATGACACCTCTGCTGAGTAACATATCCTTCAAGTTAAGGTACCATGTACAGCATTGAGATGATGCTATGGATGGTCCAAGACTTCTTATATTTAAGTATGTTTACGAGGTTATAAAGTAACCATATTGGAAATGACTATCAGTCAGTTTATTAACCCTTTAACGCCGAAGCCCTATTTACAAAAACATCTCCCGTATGCCGGCGGCGTTCGGTGAGTTAGCGCCAAAGCGGAAAAAAAGTTTTCAAAAATCACAGCACACTTAGTTTTTAAGATTAAGAGTTCATTTTTGGCTCATTTTTTTGTCATTGCCTGAAGTTTAGTATGCAACCATCAGAAATGAAAAAAATATCATTATCATATATAAATATTGAAATATATGACAGCAAAAAAAATACTTGTATATAATTGTATACAAATCACGCTGTAAGCAAAACGGTTAAAGCTAATGAGTTTATTTTTTTTAGTTGTATTGTACACTAAATTGCGATGATTTTGGTATATAACAAATTTTAAAACGATCAAAGCAACACAGAGAAAATATTATCACAAAATGATGCATGAATTAAACGCACGGACGTAAAAAAATTTTTTTCAAAAATTCACCATAAATCAAATATTGTGCTAGAGACTTCCCGTTTGTTGAAAAATGAAGCTAATTGATTGAATATTACTAGATAAGTGTTTTAGCTTACAATTGCAGTTTTTCGACCATTTCGGGTCGAAAGTTAAAGTTGACCGAAAGTAAAATTTTTCTATTTATCGTGATTTATATGGAAATATTTCAAAACTGATAAAAGCTACAACCATGAGTTATTTTTTGTTGTATTGTACATGAAATTGCGTACATTTTCATATATAAAACTTTATGTAACGACTAATATAAAGCGGTGCAAATATTACGACAACGAGATGAAACAATTTCTGAGATGTTCGGGGAGTTACCCATGGACGTAAGGAAAATGTTTTTTAAAAAATTCACCATAAATCGAAATATTGTGCTAGAGACTTCCAGTTTATTGCAAAATAAAGTTAAATGATTGAATATTACTAGAATGTAAGGGGTTTAGCTTACAATTGCGTTTTTACCATTTCGTCGAAGTTAAAGTTGACTGAAGGTTGAAATTTTGGCAGTTATCGTGATTTATGTGAAAATATTTCAAAACTGATAAAAGCTACAACCATGAGCTATTTTCTGTTGTATTCTACATGAAATTGCGCACATTTTCATATAAGTTTATGTAATGACTAATGTAAATGATGCAAACATTACGACAACATGACAAAGAATTTCTGAGATGTTCGCCGAGTTACAGCGTGAGCGTAAGGAAAAATTTTTTTTTTTTTTTTTTTTTTTTTTTCAGAAATTCACCATAAATCAAAATATTGTGCTAGAGACTTCCAGTTTGTTGCAAAATGAAGGTACATGATTGAATATTACTAGAATGTAAGAGTTTTAGCTTATAATTGCGTTTTTTTACCATTTCGGTCGAGTTAAATTTGACCGAAGGTTGAAATTTTGGCAGTTATCGTGATTTATATGAAAATATTTCAAAACTGATAAAAGCTACAACCATGAGTTATTTTCTGTTGTATTCTACATGAAATTGCGCACATTTCCATATATAAAATTTTATGTAACGACTAAAATAAAACAGTGCAAACATTACGACAACGTGATTTAAAGAATTTCTGGCGCCGGACGTAAGGAAAAAGTTTTTTTCAAAAATTCACCATAAATCGAAATATTGTGCTAGAGACTTCCAGTTGCTTGCAAAATGAAGGTAAATGATTGAATATTACTAGATCGTAAGAGTTTTAGCTTAAAATTGCTTTTTTTGACCATTTCGGGTCGAAATCAAAGTTGACCGAAGGTTGAAATTTTGGCAGTTATCGTGGTTTATATGAAAATTTTCCAAACTGATAAAAAAGCTACAACCATGGGTTGTATTTTGCTGTATTGTACACGAAATTGCACACATTTTCATATATAAAACTTTATGTAACGGTTAATATAGAACAGTGCAAAAATTACTTACAAAATGACGAAAGAATTTATGAAATTTTCGGCTGAGTTACCATCGTGCGTAAGAAAAAAGTTTTTTTCAAAAATTCACCATAAATCGAAATATTGTGCTAGAGACTTCCAATTTGTTGCAAAATGAAGGTACATGATTGAATATTACTAGAATGTAAGAGTTTTAGCTTACAATTGTGTTTTTCGACCATTTCGGTTGAGTCAAAGTTGACCGAATTCCCAGGACCCCCAGATTTTTTTTTACACAATTGAATTGCGTCTAATAATTTATTTTAATAATCCAGTTATTGTTTTGTGTTATCAATAAGAAAGTTTATCCAGAATTAAATTAAGCATATCTTTGTAAATGCAGTTGTCTGAGTTCATTATATAGCATATAAATTTAGTAGGACTTTTATGAAATTTTGACACGGTACACAAGAAAGGTGCCATTTTATATGACTTGAGTGTGTCTACAAATGTTTTATTAACATTTTTTAGATAGATATTGCATCCCACGAAGTTATTACAAGATTCTGGTTCTGATTTGAAAACTCCATAGAATTTTTTTTTTTATACAAATGCAGAATTACTATTACCCTTATGTACAGGTAATAAGAGATATTTCTTCTGAATATCCTTCAACTTTTTTTTTATTCAAAAAGATGATACTTTGAAAGTTTTTGGATTATTATAAGTTTTGTCCTCAGTATTTTTGATTGGTTTTATTGTCCATTCTATGAATTCCCAATATTGATATTGAAATTATATGAGATTACTATTCATTAATTCTGTTACTTATATTAGTAATAATTTTTTTTATTCAAATTTTGGTATGGGTCTGAATGTAGAGAAATTTAAAAATGCTGACAAGATTATCAGAGCTAAGAAATGCACAGTGTTTTGATGAAATTATTGTTCATTAAGTATCCGCAATTATATCAACAACTTGTATTGTTGGCAAAAGTTACAAACTTTAAACCAAGACTTTTGAACCCAGAAAGGTGTTCCTCCTCAGTGTTTACACTAAAAATAAGAATAGAGAAGGAGCATTTTTCTTAGATAAAGATAACTGCCCAGTCGTTGTTTTTGTTAATGTAAGCACAGGAGGAACATTATTCAGGTGTTTGAAAGTCTTTGTTTCAAGTTTTAAGCCTTTGCCGTTAGTCAGATTTATTGATACAGTTGTGGATTTTTAATAAAGAAAGATTATCATCATTGAAAATATCACAGGCAACACAGTTGCTTGTTTTTCAGTTCATCTTCACACAAACAGAATACGTCTTTGTGTCTCTAGTATATAAATCCTGAGCCGTTTCTCTATAATTAAATGCAATGTTAGCCAATATTTGTGGGCATATGAACAATTTTTCAGAATTTGCATTAGTTTTTAAAGGGAAAATGTTAAATCTTTGCTATGAATTAATTTAGGGATACTCAGGGATACAGTACCATAAATCCTGACTGGTTTCATCTGTTTTGTAAGACATTTTTGTGAGGACTGATTTGTAATGGTAGAAGTTTACCACATTTATGTAAGGATGACAGTACAAGCAAACATGAAGTTGGCTGAAAAAATATTAATCCCATATAAGCAGGAAAAAGAAGAGCAGTAAACTCGGCATCTGAGGTCAGTGCTCCATTTATAAATCTTGGTTTTCTATGCATTTGACCTCACACCTCTGCTGTAGGACAGGTAAACCATATTCGTTAAATCTATACTTGTTCTCACAGGAATACAGACCATTATCTTTCATAATAGTCTCCTTCATTGTGAGCTGGATCAGGTATTGAACTTGGTAACAAGATAGTTCACTGGTGCTGATGGGGTAGAGTGGAGGATTAGCCTACGCTGACCTACCAACACTAACCACATTTTCTTTGGCCATCAGACAGAGAAGAATTATTTCCTACTCACTCCGTGTGTGCTCATTTGACTGGCCGAGTAACTTGCTACCCTCATTGCTTTGCAATTGTATTGGCTTCTATTGTGTACCATGTACCTTATGATAGTATGTTGCATCACTTTGGCCTTGTTTTTATTTCACTGTGAAGAAATATGACCAGTACTGGTGCATGGGACTTGGGCAGCCATGTGGTTGCTTCATTGCCCCCTTATCTGTATACCTACATAAGTATTGCTCGTTTTGTAAGGGTAAAGATTGTACTTGACCTTTTCCCTGTGATGCATATGTAATCTGGTCCTCTCTGCAGTGGAGGAAGGTTGGTGAGAAAAGGTAGCCCATCCTAGACAGGGTTCCTCTAGTACATGGTGGGAGATAAGTCTTCTTCTGACATGCTTGCTATTTCTGCAGTCCCTATAGCTTCTGCATCAAGGATTGGACCTATCGTTGCTGCAGTTCTTCCAGTAGCTGACTTTCTAGCAGATGCTTCAGTGTCTCCCAGACATGGTCTTTGGTGTGGTAGACAAGCAAGGTGTACCGGGAAAGTGAAGAAACATTATTCCTTTTTATCTCATTCCTTGTCATCATTGTTTTCAAGCTCACCTTCGTCTGCCTCCTCCTTACCCCCAGACTCACTTCCTCTGCATAGGAGGAAGATGGGAAAGTCTTAGTTTTTGTGTAAGAAGTCTAGGATGACTTGCCTTGTGTGCTCTTCTTCATTGCAGGTGAGCAGAGGTGCCAGATCACTGGCATGGGATCATCATAGATGACAGACTGCTCCTTCTTGTCCTCCTGTGAGCCTTTGGCTTCACACTAGGATGGATCTGTGCATCCCCTTTGCTTTAACGGTACTGGGTCTGTTTACCAGGTGCGTGTTGCAGCTCAGGGTAGCCCCTCTCCCAGTATCTCTGAGTTGAAAGGGGTTGGTAGGTGCAACATGTTCACTTTGTGTGAATGGTCTCTAGACTGTGTGTAATCTAGCAACAGATCAGATTATTCCTCATGCTCTCCTTTGGGGGCATAGAACCAGAACCATCACCTCACTCAGTGTACACATCCTGTCCAGAGCTGGTGCCATCTAAGCACTCTTACTTAACCCTTAAACGCTGACTGGACGTGTTGTACATCGACTAAAATTGTCTGTCGGGTGCCAAGTGGACGTACCGTACATCGACTACAAAAAATTTCAACCTTCAGTCAACTTTGACTCGACCGAAATGGTAGAAAAACGCAATTGTAAGCTAAAACTCTTACATTATAGTAATATTAAATCATTTACCTTCATTTTCGATTTATGGTGAATTTTTGAAAAAACTTTTTCCTTACGTCCACGTTATAACTGCCGAAAATTTCAGAAATTCTTTCGTCATTTTGTTGTAATTTTTGCACCATTTTATATTAGCCATTACATAAAGTTTTATATATGAAAATGTGTGCAATTTCATGGAAAATACAACAAAAAACAACCCATGGTTGTAGCTTTTATCAGTTTGGAAATAATTTATAATATATTCTAATTAACTTAATTAGTTCTTAGATAAACATATGTCGCTAGGTTTAATTAAATTATTAGGGTTTAAATAGCTTGTCTAATCCTTCGGGCCAGCCCTAGGAGAGTTAATATTAACTCAGTGGTCTGGTTAAACTAATGTTAAAAAAAAAAAAAAAAGTCTGGAAATATTTTCATATAAATCACGAAAAAGTGCCAAATTTCAACTTTCGGGTCAACTTTGACTTGACCTAAATGGTCGAAAAACGCAATTGTAAGCTAAAACTCTTACATTCTAGTAATATTCAATCATTTACCTTCATTTTGCAACAAATTGGAAGTCTCTAGCACAATATTTCGATTTATGGTGAATTTTTGAAAAAACTTTTTCGTTACCTCCGCGTGCTGTAACTCTGCTGAAAATCTCAGAAATTCTTTCGTCACATTGTTGTAATGTTTACACCGCTTTATATTAGTTGTTACATAAAGTTTTATATATTAAAATGTCTGCAATTTCATGTAGAATACAACAAAAAATAACTCATGGTTGTAGCTTTTATCAGGTTTGAAATATTTCATATAAATCACGATGTGCCAAAATTTCAACCTTCGGTCAAATTTGACTCGACCGAAATGGTAAAAAAATGCAGTTGTAAGCTAAAACTCTTACATTCTAGTAATATTCAATCATTTACCTTCATTTTGCAACAAATTGGAAGTCTCTAGCACAATATTTCGATTTATGGTGAATTTTTGAAAAAAACTTTTTCCTTACGTCCGCATGGTAACTCGGCCGAAAATCTCAGAAATTCTTTCGTCACTTTGTCGTAATTTTTACACCGTTTTTCTAATAGCCGTTACATAATGTTTTATATATGAAAATGTGCGCAATTTCATGTAGAATACAACAAAAAATAACTCATGGTTGTAGCTTTTATCAGTTTTGAAATATTTTCATATAAATCACAATAAATAGAAAAATTTGACCTTCAGTCAACTTTAACTCGACTGAAATGGTCGAAAACTGCAATTGTAAGCTAAAACACTTACAGTCTAGTAATATTCAATCAATTACCTTCATTTTGCAACAAACGAGATGTCTCTAGCACAATATTTCGATTTATGGTGAATTTTTTTTAAAAACTTTTTTTATGTCTGTGCGGTACGAATTCATGCATCGTTTTTTGATAATATTTTCTCTGTGTTGCTTTGATCGTTTTACCATTTGTTTTATACCAAAATCATCGCAATTTAGTGTACAATACAAAGAAAAAAAAAATAACTCATTAGCTTTAACCGTTTTGCTCAGCACGATTTGTATACAATTATGTATGAAATTTTTTTTGCGGTCATACATTTCAGTATTTATATATGATAGGTATTTTTTTCATTTCTGATGGCTGCATACTAAACTTCAGGCAATGACAAAAAAAGGAGCCAAAAATGAACTCTTAATCTTAAAAACTAAGCGTGCTGTGATTTTTTGAAGAAAACTTTTTTTCCACTTTGGCGCTAACTCCCAAACGCCTCTGGCATACGGCAGACACTTTTGTAAATAGAGGCTCGGCGTTTAAGGGTTAAGGGGGAGGTCTCCTTAGGTCTCTCCCGCCTTTTGTGTACTCAGTTTCCCACGTGCAAGAGAGGCAGTGTGCATTCTCATTCTTCGCCCCTGTCTTCTCACTGTGTTGCAACCAAGTATAGGAGCGAAGGGGAAGTGGATTCATTGCCTGAACTTGTAACCTCCAACAAGATCAGGAATGATTGGGGGAGCAGAAGACTAGCATCTACTACAGAAGCCAAAAAAAGTATACGGATGTGTGAACCACATTTCACCAAATCTTGTCAGTGTAGGGAGAGTTTAGTGACCTTGAACTTCTTCATGCATGTGCACTGGCTTTTTTTCCTTGCCATTCTAGGCATTGTTGAGTTAATGCCACCTCTTCCCTTCATTGTGCATACAGTGATCAGATTGAATGGATGTTGGGTTGTTGTTGGTGTATGACAGACCGTTTACAGTGCTCCAAGTACTTGGGGGATTGGTTTGCATGCTGTTGTGTTGCATCCAGACCAGGATGGTCTTTTATATGATATTACCTTATTGTCTTCGAAGATTGGATAACTGTCTTACCCTTTCTATTGGGGGCGTGTGTAGGCTTTATTCCGCACAGATATAGAGGACAGTTCCTGCTTGCTTTCTCTGTGATTTTACACTCATGAGACAATCTAGTTCGTGCTAAAACATGCAAACATGTTTGCTTCTGTAAGTTCAGTTTTGACTGATCAAACAGTAGTATATGCATTTTCTACTGTGATTTCAAGAGGTTACATTTTGATCCAGATCATTATTGTGAGAAAGTCAATGGATTAGTGAATCCCGATTCCAAGATATGTCTCCTTAAGCCCTTTTTAGAGAGAACTTGAGGCTATTATGTGTGCCTCTGTGTCAAAGTACAACTTTTTCCTTGGGGAATTTGCACTTTTGAAGGGCCTTACCTCCTTTCAGTAAACCCTGCAGCAGAGTTGGTACATAGATTGTTGGGCTCTTGGTTACCCTGATTATGTAACTACTGCCATCCTGTCATGAACTTTATTGAACAAAGTTCTTGAAGGGTCACCAGAAGGCAAAAGAAGTTGTTCTGACTGTTGTGGTTGCATTCTGCATATGTTGTTTTGGATTAGGTTAACTTTCCAATCTGTGGATTGGGGAGTTTCAGTTATTCAGCAGTCAGGCTGGCCGGCATTCCTATCTCTGTGGAGGATACCTTAGTGGCATCAATCATAGTTCCTTCCATGACAGAAACTACAATCATAGCCTGTTGGTTCTTGCAGGAGAGGAAGGCTAGAATGAAGGGCAGGAAGGAGTTGTAGACTTTCTCTTCCTCCCCATTGTGGCAGTTGAACACTTCCATTCTTTCTTCCTATCCTTAGGGAAAGAAGAATCCTCATCAGATTGGTGTTAATTCCTTAGTATCCCTTTCAGAGATAAATGTAGAGTCAGTAATGGATTGGGGAGCAGAAGTCTCACATTCTCTATTCTGCTGCTCAATATATCGTCAACCCTTAGTAGGAGCCAAATGATCTATAGCCAAACCTTTGGGTGCTGTTAGGCCTTCAGGTTCTTGGTTTGGGAAGAAACTTGGTGCCCTAAACCCAGATCAGTAGCCCAACCTTTTTCCTTCAGGAATGGAAGGAATATTTTTTTAGCCCATACATCCTCTTCCAGCTAGGTGGGCGAAGTACAATGGAATGGGTGTGGCGGATTATTTTGGCTGCCACATTTAGAGGGTTGCTTATCTTACCTTTGGTAATAATATGGGGATAAAGAATGAAAAAAAAGTATACCTTAGTTTAACCAGACCACTGAGCTGATTAACAGCTCTCCTAGGGCTGCCCCGAAGGATTAGATTTATTTTACATGGCTAAGAACCAATTGAGCCTTGGATAATTCAGTCTTCCAGGGTAAGAACACTGTAGTCTTAACAAGACTGTTGCCTTTCCATCTCTAAGACACAGATACTGTGTTTGCTTCCCTTTCAGATTCTCAGGATAGCTAACCCTGCCAACAAGGTTTAAATAGTTAATAGAGAAAGGTGCTAGAAGTCATGAGTGACCAGTCTCCAAAGAATTTCACAGTTGCCTCATATGAGTGAAATGACACTAGGACTACATAGTCTCTTCAGATGGAATGGCACAAGCTGTTTGGTAGCTCATCAAAGGGAATGACTTCATGCTTAGACAGTTTTGAGAAACATGTACGTTTGAGTACTGTACCTGTGTATCAGAACTAACTTTTCATTATTCTTGTCTGATGTGGGTCTGTCAATTTTGAAACTGTTTTGAACCAAAGATAGTTGTACAGGTGGTTACTAGGTTTCCACTTCAATGTCATCTGAGACTTATGCTAAGTATACACTACAAGGGTCACCTGGTCAGTGGGTTTCTCATGGGCTTATGCTCTGGGAGAGAGTCCTTCTACTTCCTTTAAAACAGGTAAAGCAAATGGATGGAGGTTGGATCTCATGCCCAGTTAATAGACAAGTACTTGGGTATGCTCATAAGCACAGCAAACTCAGGGAGGTATTTGTGCTAATTCCTGTCCTGGAAAACAGCCATGTTGGCCTTGGTGAGTTGTCCTCTACCACCTGTCTTCTTGCAAGAACCCTTTTGCACAGGCAGATTCCTGCTCTCTCACTCCAGTTCCCATAACCACCCTTCTCTCAGGTGAAAATCACAGAAGTGGTAGTGTGGTGACGGGCCAACAGGAACCCCTAGGCGGAACTGAACAAATTCTCCCTTCTCCCAAAATGCTATGTGTTTACAGATGTGTCAAAGGAGGGCTAGAGAATACTTCAAGATTGTTCATGGGGGGTTCTTTTGGCAGCAGGACTCTCCTCATCTGCATGTTAATGTTTTGGGGAATGCAGGGGAGTTTTGCTTTCTTGCAGGTTTCTGAGAATAGTTTGTCGGTTACTCAGCATTGCTTATGTTACGGCACAGCCGAGGGGTACCTAGCTTAGCAAAGAGGAGGGCTTTGCTCTCATTTTGCATTGTGGTATTTAGGGTGCATGTGTTGATGGTTCAACACACTATTGGGCTGGGTTTTTATTTTTTCCTGTGCTCAGTCTCATGGCTTCCACATTAAACAATACTTTCCAGTATCCTGTTCTCCATCCTATTCCCAAGGGTAATAGAAACTATATTCCATTATCTTGGGGATGATCTGGATTCTAAGTGTTCTGCCATATAACCTGTTTCTTCTTGTGGCTGGTGAGTGAGTGCTGCTGAATTTTATGACTGGAGTTCTTTCCAATCAGATTGCTGATTCAGCAGGTCATGGACTACTTGTTCACCCTTGCTGAGACTATCTTGTGTCAGGCTATGTTCTGTGGCTTGTGCTCAGCTGCAATCAGTAACATTTTTCTCACCTAACTAACCATTAGGCAAAGCCTTTTTATATATGTCTCTCTCAAGACTGTTTGACCAACACGGTCTTGCAAAGAGTAGCAATGAGTTTTTTTGGCATTGTCTATTCTCAGAGGTATGACTCTCTCTCTCTCTCTCTCTCTCTCTCTCTCTCTCTCTCTCTCTCTCTCTCTCTCTCTCTCTCTCTCTCTCTCTCTCTCTCTCTCTCTCTCTCTCTCTCTCTCTCTCTCTCTCTCTCTCTCTCTCTCTCTCTCTCTCTCTCTCTCTCTCTCTCTCTCTCTCTCTCTCTCTCTCTCTCTCTCTCTCGTTTTAAGAGTTTTGTCTGACCATTCCCACCAAGACTTGGTGGTTCCTGAAGGGATGCTTCTTAACCCATTGCGAGTTATAAAATACTTCATGATGGACTGGGCTCTTCGGTTGGAATACCTGTTTCTATTCTTTGTCTTAGACTAGCATAGAAGGTGTCCAGGAACATCCTTCCTTCTCTGGCTTTGTGAGGTACCCAACAAGTTTGAATCCACTGAGGAAGATGGCACTCACTGTACTTGGGCCCTCTCAGGTGAACTTTGCATGACTTCGGGCAATGAGGGTAGGTGTCTAGGTGGTAGGCTTCCCTTCCCTCATTCTACCAGAGACATCACCCACAGGCCTCTAGATTTTTTCTTGGAACCTGTGGTGGTTGCTCTGGAAGTTCTTTAGGCACCCAACTCAGCTTGGACAGACTAGGATCTTGCCCAAGTACTTTAGTGTAGTGTTAGCCTGGGCGATGAATACAGTGTTCTCTCCCCGGTTCCATTCAGGATCACCATCTAGGTTGAAGTATTAGCTGGGTCATGCATCTCCCTCTGCTTTCCCTTCCATCTTTAATTCCCTTACAAGGGATTTCATGATTCTTCATTGCATTTTCCACATTTTAGTACCTTTCCATAATGCAAGGTACTCTGGCCCAGGGCCCTACAGGTCTGGTCAACCATTTCACAAGACATTTGAAAATTACAGGACCCTCAGCATCCCCTGATTTCAGCCCAACCAGGAGCATGCCACATTTGGGTGATATTCAACTTCAGTCAATTGACATGGACTACCTCCCACCTGGTGGATAAGTCATCACTTGTATAAAAGGGAGATGGTTTGTATTCCTGTTGGAACAAGTGACAAATTTTTACAAGTAATTTGCATTTTTATAGGTCTACAAACCAGAGCGTTATATGCAATTAAGCTCATCTCAACCACCCCACTTGGTCCTCTGGCTAAAAGAAAATTGGCTACTATTGGTAGATGAGTGAGGAGTATTCCCCCATTCACCACCCTTAAACACCAGTTAACTTCCTTGTTACTGAGTTCAACAGCTGATGCAGCTCATGCTGAAGGATATTCCTGTTATAAAAGGCTCTGGTTTGCATAGCTATGAAAAATGTTGATTTCTTTAAACATTTTGTGTTTTACATATTTCTTTTTGAAATCAGTGGAATTAACCAGGACATTAAGAGGGGGAACTCAATGTTTAACTTCACCACAGAGTACTGCTAGCAGAAGATTGTACTGGTTCTTGATGTACTGGCTGAACAGCAAGAAGGGCAATTCAAACTACCCATGTATACAAAAAGCAATGAATGCTGTCCGTTGCTTGAATGCACGAGGGTATCCAGACGCATGTAAAAGTCCCCAGATGAGCACATATGTCAAAGAGAGTTCATGTATTCCACATCATGGATAGTCCTGTACAACAAACTTAGACTACATTCATCAGTTATTAACAAATAATGGCTACACTGATGTGTTAAAGCTGCTATCAAAAAGAAAGTGAATCAATGTGATCAACCTATAACGACAACAGTAAAGGAGGTGTCTTCAACCAAGGCATAACTCCAGCTGCCTTACCGAAAGATATGCAGCAAGCTCTTAGTCAGCAAGGAACTGGCTATTTAATGTATTTAGCCAGGGAATCCTTTCGATTCTGTCACTTACATGGATAGATACAATTCAGAAATTGCCCCCATCCAGGGCATATGTAGTTGCTAAGAATATCCAGGTTTACAAATACTAAGAATGAATAGAAACTATGAAATTGTGAAATTGAAAAGTAAGAACCCTGAGCCAGATTGGAAAGACACTTTTGCAATTGAAATGTCAAAACAGATTTGCATTTCTAGAAAACATATCTAAGGAGGAACAGACACTCAGTGAGGACTGACTTAGCATCAGCAATGGATATCATTTTGCTGGAGAACTACAGTACTGGGCCATGAACTAGCAAAATATGGACTAACAAAATAAAAACCTTGTAGAGCAGACCCTCGTTAAGATGGACTAATAGGGGGCCAGAGTGTCCGTCTTAGTATAAGTAATAAACCAATGTAGAAACGCTTTGAATTAAAGCTCATGGTAAAAGATGAAAATGAAGAGTAAAACATGATAAAAATGGTAGAATTCAGCCACATATGTAGATGCCTAGGCCAGTGACATGAGCGCATAATTGCTAAGTAAAAGAATACTTTACCCAAAATCCTTTGGGGCCAGATGTGTTTCAGTTTTTGGAATTTTTGGATTTTGGAACTGTGGTGTCAGGAGCATAATCAAACATCACTATTGCAGCAAAAACATTTTTTCCCTTTTTCTTGTTTTTTCATTTTAGTTATTTGTTCATTGTACTTTATTATTATTTATATTAATATACTGTTAATGGATTTTGAGATAATTAAGATCATCAGTAATAAAATAGTGGGACAATTAATACCACAGGTTCACTAACACATTTTGTTTTCAACAAAAACATTCCGTGAAAACGCAACAATATAAAATGATCAAAATAATTGTAATTCAACTTTTGTGAATTTTAACGATAAGTAAGACTGTAAAATACATTTCATCATATCGGTGTTGGAGAGGGTTGTTTTTATTGTTACTAACGCCGCCATCAGTTTGCAGTCGTAAATCTGAGGACGGTCTGGGAATAGGATATGTAAGTGGTGACTCATCACCATGACACACTGTTGTGGGATTTTTCTTATCACTATATTATTAAAGCTAAAATTATTGTTGAATTCATGTTTTCATGAAGAAATAATTATGTAAAGCAAATTACTGAGTAATTTTTACCATCAGCAGTCAAATAATCATGATCAGGGCAACGTTCAAACTTAGTGCCGTCACGACACATTTATAAATAGAACAGAAGTAGAGGGCTGTCATTGGCTACCAGATCTCCGTGGCAACCAGCCAGCCAATCAGGTTTTAGCTGTATTCTGTCTGAGATACATAAGTGCGTGTGTTTTAAATACAATATGTAGTTTTTAATAGTGCGTGTATTTTCCTGATTACATGAAGAATAGAATGAATTCCTTATTACTTTGAGTGCAAAATTCTTCAGCGACAAATTTTTTTTTTTTTTTTTTTTTTTTTTGCTTCAAAAGATATTTACTAACGTTGTGTTTAGATACCTTTAAAAGAAAATACTCTTTAATCTCTCGAGGATAAAATTACACTGCATAGAGGAACTGGCTGGCAGTTTCCTCTCTCTCATGTCATTTGCCACGTAAACGCAAGTATTGTTCAGCAACTCAGGTTTTGTCTTCATAACGTATACTTTGTCATGTCTTTTCTTTCCTAAAAACATACAAAGTATCATACTGTAGCTGCCAGTCAGGCAGCAGGTGGGTAAAACTTGGTGCTCAGTGATTGGCTACGATACTCCCTACCCTTCCAGACAATAGCGTTCCTTAATGACAGTATGTACTGTGTGCAGGTTGAATTGGTTACAAGTTAAAAGCATTTCAGTTTAGTACAGTATAAATACAGAACTATTCAGTATATAAAATAAAAATATACAGTAGATGAAAAGTTTTTTATTTACCTTTGGTAAACAAAAAGGAAAACGGTATGTGACGAGCAGAGGAATAGTAACTACCTTAAATCGTGGTCGAACATTACGTATTTTAAATCGCCTGACCCTCTTCGGTGTCCGTCTTATCCGATATACGGATTAACGTGGTCTGGCTTAACGTGGGTCGACTGTACATCAAATAAGGTTTAGGAGACAATGAAATATTCAAAAGCAAAAGTTAATGCAGACTGGTATCAGGGAGATGAACACAAGGTAGAGTCTCAAGTATAGATAGTGAAGTTAAATGAAGCACAAGATGAGATTCCTATCAAAATGGATAGATGATGATGACTAAACCTTGGTGTTAGGTGGCCCACAGACTTAGCAATGAAATGCTGTATCCATGGGTGAAATAAAGAGGAAACTCCCAGTCAGAAGGGAGGGTGGGTCATATTAACATTAGAAGAAGAACGACACCACTTCATGGAGCATTTTTGTGAGGTCATGAACAAGAAATTAGGAGGGGTTCATTTTACTGATCAAAACCTAGAAACAGTAATAAAATAAAAATTTGGCAATGGAAAGTACCGGGCAATGGTTGAATCACTGGAGAAATTATTTGCTGAAAGTGAAAGTGGACCGTTCCAGAACATGGCATAGATTTTCGGTTAAACAGAGCAGTCATTAACCTTTAACGCCGACTGACGTGTTTTTACGTCAACAAAAATTGTCTGTCGGGTGCCTGGACATAAAACACGCCGACTACAAAAGTTTTTTTAAATATATGCGAAAAATACTTATAGCCTAGTTTGGCGAAAATTTTAAATCACGCTCACTGAGGGATGCTGGGAGTTCACGGATCACGCTGTTGTTCACGCTAAGTTGTTCACGCTGTTGTTTTGTTTACAAGCGTGACTCAGCTGCACATGCGCCAATTCTTTTTCTTCTCCCATTAGAAAGCATCAGCTAACTCTGCTGAAAATCTCAGAAATTCTTTAGTCACTTTGTCGTAATTTTTGCACTGTTTTCTGTTAGCCATTACATAAATTTTTATATATGAAAATGTGCGCAATTTCATGTAGAATACAACAAAAATAACTCATGGTTGTAGCTTTTATCAGTTTTGAAATATTTCCATATAAATCACGATGTGCCAAAATTTCAACCTTCGGGTCAACTTTTGACTCTAACCAAATGGTCGAAAAATGCAATTGTAAGCTAACACTCTTACATTCTAATAATATTCAATCATTTACCTTAATTTTGTGACACACTGGAAGTCTCTAGCACAATATTTCGATTTATGGTGAATTTTTGAAAAAACTTTTCCTTATGTCCCGCTCTAACTGCTGAAAATCTCAAAAATTCTGTAGTCACTTTGTCGTAATTTTTTGCACCGTTTTCTATTAGCCATTACATAAAGTTTTATATATGAAAATGTGTGCAATTGCATGTAGAATACAACAAAAAAAAATAACTCATGGTTGTAGCTTTTATCAATTATGACATTTTCATATAAATCACGATAAGTGCCAAAATTTCAACCTTCACAACTTTGACTGACCGGGAAATGGTAGAAAAATGCAATTGTAAACTAAAACTCTTATATTCTAGTAATATTCAATCATTTACCTTCATTTGCAACAAACTGGAAGTCTAGCACAATATTTTGATTTATGGGTGAATTTTTGAAAAACTTTCCCTTACGTCAGTGTGCACTGACTCTGCTGAGTTCACGGATTACGCTGTTGTTTTATTTACAAGTGTGGTTCCAGCTACGCATGCGTGAATTTCCTTTTCTCCCACTAGAAAGCATCAGCTAACTCTGCTGAAAATCTCAGAAATTCTTTAGTCACTTTGTTGTAATTTTTGCACCCCTTCTCTATTGGCCATTAGTATAAAGTTTTATATATGAAAATGTGTGTACTTTCATGTAGAATACAACAAAAAATAACTCATGGTGGTAGCTTTTGTCGATTTTGAAATATTTTCATATAAATCACGATAAATAGAAAAAATTCGACCTTCAGTCAACTTTAACTCAACCGAAAATGGTCGTAAAACTGCACTTGTAAGCTAAAACCTTACATTCTAGTAATATTCAATCATTTACCTTCATTTTGCAACAAACAGGAAGTCTCTAGCACAATATTTTGATTTATGGTGTTTTACGCCCACATCGCTACTTAATTCATGCATCATTTTGTGATAATATTTTCTGTGTTGCTTTTATCGCTTTACAATTTGTTATATACCAAAATCATCGCAATTTAGTGTACAATACAACGTAAAAATAATAAACTTATTAGCTTTAACTGTTTTGCTCCAGCGTGATTTATATACAATTATGACTTTTTTTCGCGCTGTCATATATTCCAATATTTATATATGATAATGATATTTTTTTCATTTCTGATGGTTGCATACTAAAACTTCAGGCAATAAGAAAAAAGGAGCCAAAATGAACTCTAATCTTAAAACTAAGCATGCTGTGATTTTTAAAAATTTTCTGCTTCGGTGCAACTCAAACCCCGCCGCATAATGGGAGGCACTTTTGTAAATAGACACTTGGCGTTTAAGGGTTAAAAACTTTGTTGTCTGTTTTGTGTTTGTAACTATTTTTAGACGTTTGAATAACAAAATAAAAAAATATGCAAACATCATCAGTTTCATCAAGAATTTTAAGAAGGTGTGTGTTTCTTGATAGGTACGGAAGAGAGCTTATGGCTGATCCAGAGGTTCAACAAATTCTTAAAGACCCAGCCATGGGATGATCCTAGAACAGATGCAGAATGATCCACGAGCATTGCAAGAGTGAGTATCAGATGTCTGTTGAAATATTTACTTTTTGTTTCTTGGCACTCATCTTGAAAAAGTATTATGTTTCTAACCAGCTGTAATTTAATTGTGGCATCAGGTAATAGAGCATAAAATGTCATATTAGCAGTTTTAGCCATTCCAGGAGGGTATTTCTAGGTGGAGAGCATGTTTTATCACAGGACCTGGGCTTGGTTATTTTTTCTTGTCTATGGGGATTCACCTTAAAGATACAAATTCTTTATGTTGTATTCTGCCAAGCATACTGTAGGTTTTAAGGTCTGTGGGTCAAAATTGGTTTCCATATTGGTTTCATAGACCAGTTTATGAAGATGTCTGAATATTTTTAAGGCAGTATAACACATTTTTCTGCTCTGTTTTAAAAAACTTGGTACAGTATTGTAGAAATGTTTGTGTACTGCCCTGTTTGCTTCATCATTCTTCACTAGACATTTTATAATATAACCAACACACTTATGTTACATTCCTGAGGGGCTGATAGATGGAGCCAAATAAAATTTAAAGTTAAGAAGATAAATTAATGATTGAAAAGTATGAGGTACAGGAAAGAAAGCCGACTTAAGGTATGTTCAAGAAAACCATCGGTTTGCTGTCAGTTGCTATGGAAGAGACAGAATAGCATTGGTAGGACTTTTGTATGGGTATTTGTAAGCCATATTTTAATGGCAATTGTAAGTTGTGTAGATTGGAGGATTTTTCCTAAATATTGTAGACTTTGAATTGTATGAAGGTAGTGTGGAAACCTGACGAATTTAATGGGAAGTGAGGATCTTGTTTTTCCAATCTAATTTTCAGTCTTACAGTCTATACATCATACGGCCTAAAATGTTCATATTCAAGAAGTGAGTTTCATTTAGTTTCCCTAGTTTTGTTTTGATTCATAAACCTCTACTCTTTGGCTGTCTGCTTGAGTGCAAAAATAATGACTGGAATGAGAACAGTTTTCCTTTTCTTTAAACAGATGTTGGAGGAGGTCAAGATGAGCTCAGGTCAATCCCGACCTTATTCCGCATGGCCGTTAACAGGGGGCACCCTAATTTCACACCTATCTGGTAAGTGTGATTTTAAATACAGCTGTAACACTACATAGCTGCTGCAACTTTTTCCATTCCTTTGACTGTACCTCCGTTCACATTCTCTTTCTTCCGTTATGCATTCCTCAGCCGTCTCCTGACAGTTGCTTCATAGGGCAAGTGCAGTTTCATTATAATGACTTACCAAAACACTGTAAAAGCTTTTATCTCTTAAAAATCGACACGTCCGAGATATAAATTTTCAAACTTTGTTTGGAACG